>NC_142787.1:30239697-30459697 GCF_988280905.1 Pimephales promelas
CATTTCAGGAGGTTTGCACTATACTTGGTACCAGATTTGGCCCACATGTGGACATAATGAGGCAGGTAATTGGCCGAGCAGGATAGAGTAACAAAGAGGTGCGTTTGGAGCCAGGAACACACGAGCCGTTCTGGTTCAGCAATCTTTTAAAAAGCTGCAGCGGTGCTTGAATGTAATGCACTGCAGAGCGAACTTCCACATCTCTCCCTGGGCGAAACACTCACAGCAGCGTATGCTTTTAATTAAATGTATAATTCAACAAATATAAAACAGTTATAATCTATTAACTATAGTATATGCAGGGAGGAAGTGTGAACTCTGAGCGAGCGGAAAGGAATGAAAACGAGGTGACGAGTTCAAGACACTTCATGATGACGTGAAAGGCATATTCCAGGTTACATATAAGAACATAAATGAGTCGACAGTTTTGCATGCTGTATATAAACTCAGAATATGCAGGATTTTTCTCCATATAATGGACTTCAATGGGGTCCAAACGGTTCAAGGTCCATATGAGAGTTTCAGTGCAAACTGAAAACTGTTCAAAGGGCTTTAAACGACACCAGACGATGAATAAGGGTCTTATCAAGCGAAATGATCACTCATTTAAAAAAAATAAAAAAATAAAGTTTTATAAGATCAAATGGTCGTCTTGCTCTGTTCTGTGATGAGCGTTCGTGACTCACCTGTTCGAACTCGTTCATCAAAATGAACAAATCTTTTTCGAGTCATTTGGTTCATTCAACGAACGAAATGAACAAATTGACTCGTTCATTTTGATGAACAAGTTTAAACAGGTGAGTCACACAGAACAGAGCAGGCGAGCATTTGAGCTTATAAAACTTAAACTTTGTTATTTATTTTTTAAATGAGTCATCGTTTCGCTTGATAAGACCCTTATTCATCGTCTGGAATCGTTTAAAGCCATTTGAACAGTTTGCAGTTTGCACTGAAACTCTCATATGGACCTTGATCCGTTTGGTTCCCATTGAAGTCCATTATGTGGAGAAAAATGCTGGAATGTTTTCATCAAAAACCTTAATTTCTTTTCGACTGAAGAAAGAAAGACGTGGACATCTTGGATGACATGGGGGTGAGGAAATTATCAGCAAAAGTTTTTTTTAAAAGTGAACTACTCCTTTAAAGTGTTACGAGTAAGTCCATCAGAGCTGTTTGACAAATGTCATGCTGCATAAAAAATAACTATATATATATATATATATATATTTAAAAGTTAGTATTTTGCCTTTAATTTATAAATAAAGACAAAAAGAAACGATGGGGAGAAAAGGAGCTAATGGGATTGGTAAATGATGCAAGCCATATCTTAGCATTTAAGCAATCAGAACCTCTTTAAATAATCTGTTGCATCGATTTTTATGAGTATAATTGGAACGATATTGACATAATAATAAAAAAAATAATAATTTGCGTTTCACGGAACATTATAAATATCTTAACAACTACGAATAAAGCAGCTCTGGGAATTCAGGGGGCATGATGTTTTGGTTTTTTTTGGTGACCCTGACATATTACGATGTGTAGCAGCAAATTCATATGGCAGACTCATAAACTCAGCAGAGGTTCCCACACAAATCATCCCACCCCCCCTAAATAATCCATTTATGTGTTTACCCACCACGTGCTCTGGACCCAACCAAGATTGCTTTTGACGTTCGCAGTGTTTTCGCACTTCAACATACGAAGGGCATGAAAAACATGCATGCACTACAAAGAATGCACAGTGAAGGTCAGTGTGGTTGATTCGCGGGGGGAAATGCTGTCCCTCCTGCCTTGCACACAGCACAGGTTTTCCTACTATTGTCATCAGCAAGATTGATAACGGCACTCATTACAGCCAAGCAATTGTCAGCTTTTCCGGGACAAATTATAAAAAGAAACAAAAGAAATCCACACGCCCTGTCATTGTAAGTAAACTCTGGAGGACCGTTCCCTCTCGCTCGTGTCTTTCGCTCCGAAGCCAGGAATGTCGGCATGATGCGGAAAAACACACACTGCCCACAGAAAGCATTATAAACATGACATGAGAGCATCGAGTGCCTTACATCTCATATGAAAGGTGTTATTGTACCACTTCTACCGCTGGATTCTTTCCAGGTTTGAGATTTCAATACTGCTGTCACTTTGGGAGTTTCCACACTATGACTTCCAATAACTATTTGGATTTGTTTTGGGGTTTTTTAACAACCCATTACAAGAGGTTGTTAGGTTTAAAGTTATGGGACAACAGATGCAAATGATATTTGGACACTTTCTGATTTTTGGTTTAAAGTGATAACAAAAACGTATTACAAATTATTTCAAATTTGGACACTTTCCGGTTGAAACTAATCCTTTACTTTTTGGTTAAAATTAATAGCAAAAACATAATTATTTCAAATTTGGAGACTTTGGGACTAGTCCTTTAGTTTTTGGTTAAAGTACAGCAATAACATATTGCAAATTATAACAAATTTGGAGACTTTATGGTTGGGTCTAGTCCTTTTCTTTTTTGCCCAAAAGTAATACCTTAAACATATTGCAAATTTTTTTACAAATTTGGAGACTTTCTGGTTGGGACTAGTCCTTTAAGTTTTGGTTTAAAGTACTGGAAAAACATATACATTACTACACAATGGAGACTTTCTGGTAATTAGTCCTTTACTTTTTGGTTAAAAGTAATACCAAAAACATAAATAATTCAAATTTGGAGACTTGTGGGACTAGTCCTTTAGTTTTTAGTTAAAAGTAACAGAAATAACATATTGTAAATTATAACAAATTTGGAGACTTTATGTTTGGGTCTAGTCCTTTTCTTTTTTGCCTAAAAGTAATACCTTAAACATATTGCAAATTTTTACAATAATAACTTTACACTGTAAAAAATTATTACACTGTAAAAAATATTGTTGGTTTAACGTAAAAAAAGTAAATAGCTTGGTTGCCTTAAAATTTTAAGTTGATTTAACTGGAAAAAGTGAGTTAATACAATGAAGGAGATTAATTTAATCATCAGAAACTCAAAATAATAAGTTATCTGAACTAAATAAATTATTATAAAGTTGATTTGACAAAAGAAAATATGTTGTGATAACAAATCTTGAAAATATTTTTTTTTTTACAGTGTACAAATTTGGAGACTTTCTTGTTGGGACTAGTCCTTTAGTTTTTGGTTAAAAGCACTGACAAAAACGTATACATTACTACACAATGGAGACTTTCTGGTAGTAATCATCCTTTACTTTTTGGTTTTAAAAGTAATACCAAAAACATATTACAAATGTGGGCCATGTATACAGTCTAAGTAAGAGTGTGTTAATTCTTTGATTCTGCCCCTGCCGTCACCCTGAGCACATGCTCTCTGTCAAATAAGGTGTATGGCAGCGTGCCCAATAGGGCAGAGTCTGAAGGAGTCCCGGTGGTGTACAATCGCAGAAGGGCCTGGCATGATGGATTAAGCTGTGGGGAAACAGAGAGGTCTGCTGTATATCATCCACCTACAGCCAGAATGCAAAACCACAGGCCCCCTACTGACAGCTTCATTATTTACTGGTGCTGTTGGCCATGGGAATGCGACGAGCATGCTATCTGAAACCGTATTCCCATTTATTCATGAATGGAGGGAATCATGGGAATAATTATGGGCATTGCTTTATTAGTTTATGTAGCTTGATAGTACTATGATCAAAATGTTTTCCACCGTGTAAGGCCAAAAAGAGAAATCTTTTTAAAAGTGAAAAAACAAAACAAAAAAATTCTAAGAGAATTTTTTTAAGTGTTTTTTCAATATATTTTTCAAGGTAAAAAGTAAAATAAAAATGTGCATTATTAATTAATAAATATCATTGTATGTTTTTTTTTTTGTACCACATCAAATTTTAAAACCTAAAATAATCTTGCAATGTTATTAAAAAATGCCAAGTTATCCAATATTGTTAGTTATATCATTTCCATACTTGTTTTTGCATGATTGTTGGTTTGTTTTTGCACCACATGAACTTTGCTTTGGAGGTCAATTTTTATTTATTTATTTTTTTATACAAATACTTCACTTTGTTCTTAGTATTTGTACGATAATTGTTCTGTTTTTATTATTATATTATGATATTAGGACAGCCCCCCACCCCATTTATTTTTATTTTAATACTGAAATTAAAAATAGGTTAATTATTATATTTTATTATATTATAATTAATGAATAGATCTACTGAGTGTCACCTCACCGAGCAAAGTGACAAACATAAATGTAGGTTCATCACACAAATCTATCATATGGCTTCAGAATATGTACGGATGTTTTCATATAATTTGTTAGCCTATATTTTGACTGCTCACTGTATATTTTTTTATATATGGATAAAAAAAATGTAAATGTTAATTTGAAGAAAATAAATAAAAAGTCCCAATAATATTAGTGCAACATAAAGATTTGAGATTTCATGGCCAGATGTCCAGGTAACATCATTCCCACAAGGCCCTTTAACTGCACTCCGAAGTGCTGACTCCCTTCTGTTTATTTCTGTCTGTCTATTTCTGGCTGCTTATAACACAAACTACACTACAAAAACACAACCCTTACCCCCAAACGAAAAAAAAAAAAAAAAACAGGGGAGGGTTGAGAACCCCGAACTCCCTGCGGGAATACATTCCTCTCCATTAGCTGATCCGAGCCCACTTCCTGTGGGAGTGAGGAGGCCTGAGCCAGGGCCCTCCAGAACAGGAAGTAATACAACGAGTAGAGGAATTCATCATTCAGGGCCCTCCACACATCTGACGGCGACATGTTGACGACTTCCCCGACTCACACACGCACAAACCCTCCGTTCCTTATCTTAGCATGGGTCTGACCTCTGCCCCGCTGTCTGTTGATAAGAGCTTACAGAAAGGATGTGCATGAGAGAAAGCAGAAGCATAATTCGATTCTCTCTCCGCACTATAATCAGCACCTGTAAGAGAGCACACGTAATGCCGTTTGTCACAGGACGAGGAAAGGGAACCAACTTCCTGTCGGTGCCCGCTCTGCTGGGTGACCCAAGCCCTTTTTTTCCATTGTCGCAGCTCAATGTACTTGACATATGCCACACCTACAACAAAATTACACAATTGTTTTTTCCCACAACATTCAGAGCCGAGGTGTTTTTGTGATGAGGAAAATGTGTTGCATAAAAATATGTATTTTTACATTAACTGAAGACAATGTGAATACTGTTTACCTGTTAAGCATGGGGGATTCTGGGTAGTGTCAGGTGTTACTATGCCGTTACTAGGGTACACTGAACTGATGATTCATTGAAAATGGCATATATGGATGTATAAATGCTAAAGATTACACTCAACACTGTTATTAAATGAATAGTAATTTAAAATGCAACAATAAAAAATTGGAAATCAGGATGCAAAATTAAACATCCAGTATTGACCAATAACAACGATGATATTTTAACGATTTTATAACGATTTACGAATAATACAATTTTTTTGAAGTTAATTATCTCAGAATTACGAGATCATTTTTCATGTAAAAAAAGTTTTTGCTATGTTTTTCTATATTAACGAGTTAATTATCTGAGAATTACGAGAATTTTTTACGGAAATATGTTTTTGCTCTGTTTTTCTGGATTAACGAGGTAATTATCTCATAATTATGAGATAATTTTCCATAGAAAAAATGTTTTGCTCTGTTTATAATATTAACAAGTTAATTATCACAGAATTACGAGATTATTTTTCATGGGAAAAAGTTTTTGCTCTGTTTTTCTGAATTAACGAGTTAATTCTCAGAATTACGAGATAATCTTTCGTGTAAAAAAAGTTTTTTTCTTTGTTTTTGTATATTAACGAGTTAATTATCTGAGAATTAAGAGAATTTTTCACGGAAATAAGTTTTTGCTCTGTTTTTCTGGATTAACGAGTTAATTATCTCATAATTATGAGATCATTTTTTAGGGAAAAAAGTTTTTGCTCTGTTTTTCTGAATTAACGAGTTAATTATCTTATAATTATGAGATAATTTTTTTCATGGAAAAAAGTTTTTGTTCAGTTTTTCTGAATTAACGAGTTAATTATCTCAGAATTACGAGATAATTTTTCATGTAAAAAAAGTTTTTGCTCAGTTTTTCTATATTAACGAGTTAATTATCTGAGAATTACGAGAATTTCACGGAAATAAGTTTTTGCTCTGTTTTTCTGAATTAACGAGTCAATTATCTCAAGATAATTTTTCATGGAAAAAAGTTTTTCTAAATTAAAGAGTTAATTATCTCAGAATTACAAGATCATTTTACATAGAAAAAATGTTTTGCTCTGTTTATCTATATTAACAAGTTAATTATCTCAGAATTACGAGACAATTTTTCATGAAAAAACGTTTTTTCTCTGTTTTTCAGAATTTCTGAAGAGTTTAAGTCGTTAATTCAGAAAAACAGAGCAAAAAAAAAAGTCCATGAAAAATGATCTCGTAATTCTGAGATAATTAACTCGTTAATTCAGAAAAACAGAGTAGATTTTTTTTCTTCAAGTAAATAAAATACGCTTCCGGAAAAAAAACAGATACATGGGGTTAAATTTGATATTGTGTGACACGATATATTGTCACAGTCACCCCACAACTCATTTTTCCATCCACATTACTGCATCCCCACTTAGCGTTTGAACAATTTTCCTGTCCCTTTCTGTCCACAAGCCGGTTCCTAAGGCCTCAGGGGTCATTTTCTTTTGTGACACAGTGACATGTGTGTCCTAATGCTATTCTTGATCTATTATCACCAGAGAGAAACCTTCACACTCTTTGTTTCAAGATCCTTGTTTGACGCACCAGGTTTATTCTACATGGAATAACCTCACAATGACTTTTATTAATAGGCTTGTTTATGACCGAACTCACTACACACCTAAAAAAACACCTCGCAGCCAGACTGGATGTGATTATATTTATATGCAAGTGCCAACCCCGAGCGACACTTCCATCCCTACGATCTCTGCTGCTTTCCGCAGACTAAAACCGTCCGGGCGTTAAAGAAGTTGTTAATCTTCCTTGACTCAGATCCTTAGACTGCTAAATTATAGGCCAGGCGCTAAACAAGTGAGGATGCAAAAATGGCTGTTTATGCGGTGGCGCTGATTTGCCTACATAATATCCAGCCGTGCTCTGACATTAAGAGACGAGGCCCTCGCTGAGGAAACTGTCTAAACAAATCAGAGGACGCACGAAAACAAACCAGCGTGTTGTGACTGGAGCTCGCTTTAGCAAACAAACCTTCTTCAGCCAGAAACGGTGAAGATCTGAAACCCGCGGGATCGTCTCTGCCTGCCTCGCGACGACAAATCCCTGTCACGCCACTAGCGTGTTCCTTCTGAGAGGTTGACGGGATAGGTGTAGGGGGCAGATGTAGGGAACGGTTTGAGTGTCAGGGGCGGGTGGCGAGGGCTCTTATGAGGGAGATTTTCTCTCAGCCGAACTGCACCAGAGCATGACCTGAATTTATGATCTAGCTCTTGTGGTTGGAAGCATGAAGCTTTTTGTGTTCAGGGAGTAAAGCCATGCTTTCTTTGCAATGGCAAGTGAGTTTACATTATGGTTTTGTGTCTCCATTTTAAGTGTCATTTAACAAATTAGTATCTGGCTATTGGGTGCCATCTCAGTTATAAGGCACAAACAAGGCTAGAAAAATAAGCTCTGGTTTCACAGACAGGGCTTAGTTTAATTAAGACATTTAAGTAGCTTTTATAAATGTGCCTTCAGAATTTATTTTTTTTACTGGTGTGCATCTTGAGACAAAAACAATGGCAGTGACATATTTTAAAGGACAAGTTCGGTATTTTACAATTAAAGCCCTGTTTTAAGATCGTCCCTGATGAAATAGAATAGTTGTATTTTATTTTATTTGTTTATTTCTTCGGTCAGTCATTTAGAAATCATGTCATAAATCATGTAACACAAAAAAAAAAAAAAAAAAAAAAAAGTTAAGATTGTTTTTTAGTCAAATGCTCCTGTCACGAGAATTTGGGGATTCTGTGTTAGCACCCCCCCCCCCCCCACCTTTATAATAAAAGCATAGGTGCACTCGAACAATCATTCATAAAAACGCATAAAACTTTAGTTTACAAAGACGTGAAACTCACCGAGTGGTCTGGGGTGTTCACTGATATGCTCACACAAAAATCGCTGCAAAAGATGCTTTCCGGGTTTTATCGTAGTTTTTGTCCAAGTCCATTTTCTTCCTGTTTTCGGTCGAAGTCCACAGTAGTCGATTGTCGAGTTTGCGTGCGCGATCCTTAGTTATCTAGTTACCAATGATCGCGCACGTGAACTAGGCTTGCCACGGTAGTCGGTGGTACCGGTGTTACCGGTGTTCAGTCGCAACACCGGTTTCATGACATGCCCACCGCGGCACCGCGGTTGGCATGTGAAAAAAAAAAGTTTAAAAATATTGAACGCAATTATGCAGTAGTCGTTAAATCCTGCCTATTAACACACACACAACCCACAGAAAAGACGTGCGTCGGTGTCGAGTTCTCTTTCGGACTTGAACAAACCATAACACACAAATTATGCCAAAATGTCCATAAGAGCAGTCTTAAACGAACGTAGAGATTTTGTGAGAAAATGGGACGCGTGTCAGATCGCGTCTCTGTCAGCAACGGCTGTCCGAATTCGCTCACTCGTTTTTACTTACTCCTCATTCACTCCTTCAAGTGAACAGTATTAGTGGACTAATGAAGGGAATAGGCCTAGTAAATGAGGGTTTAGGGGGCGATTTGGGATTCAACCCATGTTCTCGAGGAGTGAAAAATAGAGGACACTCACAACGCGTTGACAGACAGAACCGAGCAGGTAATATGAAACAGTCTCAACTTTCCAATTTGGTCAGTCAAAGAAAATCAAACAATAAATAGGCCTACCGTTTTGTGGCTCTTTAATGTGTCGTGACAGATTGTCTGATAAAGTTCCACCGACGTTAATCTACTCCTGACTGCTTTCTGGCTGATCCTGTCAGATCATGTCTGTCAATCAAACTCCAAGCGAAGGATGAATTGACGCCAATTTAAAAGTGAAAGTTAGTTTCGTTTTCAAACTAGCGCATATTCAGGGCACAATAACAAAACAGTTCTTTCCCGCACTACCGCACCGTTATGTATGCCCGTGAAAATGTGCGCATTTTACGTTTGCCTTTAAACTAGCGATTTAAAAGTCCCCGCCGGTGAGACACCGGTATTACCGGTGTTGTCACATGTCGATTAACCGGTGAGAAAATATCCTCACCGTCATAACACTAACGTGAACTCGACAATCGACTACTGTGGATTTCGACCGAAAACAGGAAGAAAATAAAGTCGGACAAAAACTACGATAAAACCTGTTGGAAAGCATCTTTTGCAGCGATTTTTGTGTGAGCATATCAGTGAACACCCCAGACCACTCGGTGAGTTTCACGTCTTTGTAAACTAAAGTTTTATGCGTTTTAATGAATGATTGTTCGAGTGTACCTATGCTTTCATTATAAAGGGTGGGGGGTGCTAACACAGAATCCCAAAATTCTCGTGACAGGAGCATTTGACTAAAAAACAATCTTAACTATTCTATTTCATCAGGGACGATCTTAAAACAGGGCTTTAATAGTAAAATATCGAACTTGTCCTTTAAGATATGCCAGTGCAAGTTGGTTTCGGTTAAAACAGATCAAACGTACATTTTAGTCTGAGACTAGCTTAAACCTTGTCTGTGAAACTGGGGGTAAAGGCGGGCGTACGCGGTACGAATTCCGATGGTCGGAAGATCGTATGTCCAGGCACACGTTACGAGTGAGTTTATCCAAAAATCGTCCGGAGGCAGTGATATCCGACACGATTTTACGACCTGCTAAATTCCGAAGAAGTTCCGCGCTAAAAACTCTAATAACTGCATATAAAATATTGATTAAAGCGTGATTGTTTTGCTATAGGCTCGTTTTCAGCACCGGGAAACGGACATCCGGTCACCCTTGTGTGTGTGAATGAGTTAAAAAACGTAGTTACGGTAGGCTACACATTCAAAAATAAAATTTCAAGCTCTCTGGATGATTAATTAGCCGTTTAAACCACCTCATGTGAGAAAATTAGAAGGTGTGTCTTCTTTTTTTCCCCACCGGGAATTGATTGGATCTAGAAAAGTAGGCATTGAATTCAGTTCTTTGTCAAAACTCGCAGCAGAATGACAGTTCGAGGAGATGTTCAATCCAAGCAATCCAACGGACGTTATCAGAGACGGAAGGCCATTCCAGAGGGAAAGTACATTTTAAGATGAAAGATTACCAAAAATAAAAAATAAATAAAATATGGATTAACATGCACGGATGAATAGTTAACCACAAGACTAGCAATGTGCGCTAACAAAGTAAATAAGGTCAATTTTGATTTCATGCTGACTTTAATGTTATTCAATAATGTTACTGAATATGAATTGGCATTTTACTAAGAAATAATACGCCAAACCATTTAACAATAAATTTTCTTTTCAATATTTTTATTTTCAATTTTTTTTTATTTATCCTTTATTTAACCAGGTAAAAACCCATTGAGATTAAAAATCTCTTTTGCAAGGGAGACCCAAAAATATATGCATTAATTTTAACAGAGAACTGAAATGCTGATCATAGAATAGATTTCATTGATATGAATTGTATTTTTAAAACATTTTACAATAATTTAATAGATTCGGCTAAAAAAAAAAAAGTAGAAAAAAACACTCATGGCATTAATGCTAATCCTGTTGACTGAGCAGTGTTATTCTTTTAGAAAAGGACTATAAAGCCATCGAACGGCTTTCCACATCACAAGCGGTGTGCTAAATGCTTGACGGATGGGCCCTGCCTTGTCTCCAATTGACCGTGTGACATCAGCGATGTGAGGCTCGTGTCAGTAACGTGGCGCTAATGGCAGCCTAAGCTACGGTTCCTGACTGAGCAATCTATTAGCGCCTAATCGCCAGTGCCATATATCCTGAGCGATCCAGCTTCCCTATGCATCACAGTGTGTGCATGTGTGCGCAGGAACAAAAGCAGCTATCCTGACATGGCCATTTACAGGCATCTTTCTTTTAAGCTCTGGAATAGATGTGATTTAATTCCATCTAAATGTGCCAGAATTTTTTTTTAATGAAAACACGGCAAGTCATGGGATTTCTGTCGTAAAAATGGTTGACCAAGCCAATTAAGAATAAAAATGTCAGAGCTATAACTCATTATATTATAGCCACTCTGAAATGAAATCATGTTTGAAAAGGAAGCGCCCCATGTTAAACCATACAACTTGCACTTAACTTTTTACTTATTTGCACTAACTTGCACCATTGAGATGAAAACTCTAAAATCTTCCGATGTAAACACAGCGTTCCTGACACAGGCCCTCAGGAAAGATGGATGACTCCACTTCCTCGTATTATCTCATAGAGCTCTGACATTTGTCAACAGAGGAAATGTAGCCATTTCCTTCAACAGGCCGTCTCATCATGTTAGCCTTTGAACGTGTTTATTGTTCGGATGGGATTCTTATCGTCCGCTCATAAGCAGTTCTTCTCGATTAGAAACGTCCAGAGAGATTAGAACGCCGGAAGCTAATGAGCTAGCCTAGTTAGCATACCAAGACGTTCAATTATGGACCGCCGTCTTTGCAATGCACAAGTAGGCCTAGTAGGACTGGATGAGGGGCCAAAAGCTCCGGGCTTAACCTTCCAAAGGGAGAATTTGGACTAAACAATTCCTCCCGTGTCCACCAATCAATAAAGACCACAATGCACTAGCGAGTGGTTTGTTTTATGGCGATTTATTTTTCACTTTCATTGCGTTTCTCATCTCCCCTTCCCTTAAGGAGAAACAGGAGGAGGTGGCGAGCAATTATTAAAATGGGACCCAGGTGGCCCGCCATCGGTCTTGCCACTTGAGCAAGGCGGCAATGCCTTGACGGCTAATCGATTAGTGCTCTCATGAAAGCAGCGTTGTGACCCTTGACCCCCGGATAAGCTTCCTGCCTGACAGCTGACACGGGGAGTGCCTTACTTGACTGAATTAGAAATCTGCAGGGTTCTCTTTTTTGATGTCTCTTCATTTCTTACTCCGCCCCAAGGAGGTAAATGGGTGGACATGTCTTTTTTTTTTCAAGTATGAATGTAATCTCAATCGATGAAGAGTATTTGATGTTGAGCTAATATGCTGTTTTGATCTTGAAGTCAACAAAGAAAAAGATACTATATTATGTACTATAGTACACTCTTAGAAGAAAAGGTTCTATATAGAACCTTCAAAGGTTCTATCAGCGCTACTGTACGTATTTGGAACCCCTAAAAGGTTCTATACAGAAGCCTTTTTAAGGGTTCAATAATAGGAATTCTTTGTAACCAGGAAAAAAGGTTCTATGGAACCTTTTGGGTTCATTCATTATTTGTTTTGTCCTTTCCGGATTAAATATTTCATATTATTGACAAACATCACGACTCTAAAATTTATTTATGAATGCATGTGAATGATCACAAAATTCAAGATATGGATATATATTTATCATTTTATGTAGTCAATATCACACGTAGAGTGCCACTTCAGTTTTTCTCCTTCAAAAATCAGCATGATTAAAATGTGATATTAAACAGTTTAATAAACAATCATTTAATTACAACTACAAAATGTTGCGGAATAATGTAAAATATGAATGATTAATAGCCTATAAAGAACATTTGTGCCAAAAGGGTTCTTTCTTGTCATTCTAGAACCTTTTTTAGCATAAAAGATTCTTTGGAGTTGAATAAAGAACCCTTTGCTTCATATTAAGGCTGGGTAATAAATATAGATTTCTCGATATTAATCGATTCTCATTTTTACGAACCGATATCGATTCTTAAATCTCAAGAATCGATTAGTCATCCTGTTTCATTTGAATGAATGGAACATTGTATCGCGGCTGCGCGCATCCAAAAAAAAATCGCAATAATCTTTGTCCTTTGTTACTATTGATATGAAACAAAGTCTCAATTTTAAAATTACGTCCATTTTCTTTAGAAATTCGAAAACATAAATAGCGTTTTTGGCGCTGTGGCGTGAGATCGCTCTGGAGAAGCAGCAGCGCTGATCTCTCTTCCGGCTTAATAATACCAGTCACAGCGCCAAATAAACATGAATGAGCATCTGAAAGTGTGTTAAAAGATAGAGTACAACTTATCGAAATCCGGATCATGTCACATTGATTCGCTCAATCAGCGTTTCAACCGTGGAAAGACGTCAGTTAAACAGCTTGTAATCAATGTATCGTCATATTTACCTCAGAAAACCCACATAAACTCAGTCAGCTAGAAAAAATAACTCTAGAGAGGAGCATTTTACTAAATATATACACCATATTACATATGCATTATAATCTTAACGTTCTTCAATATTTAATGCATTTTTGAATAAATCTGGCAAGTTTTTATGACAGCCACCATTTAAATGTTTATATTTCATATAATCTTCTTATCATAAAAATAAATAAAAGTGTAATTTAAGTGTTTGTAAAGCTACAAAACAGTTGATTATTACCTTCATATCAGGCTAATGAAGCCTATAGGCTACAACTAGACTCCCATAGTTTACAGCATTAGTTAAGAGATTTGATTTCCTTGAGAAAAATTTGCCATTTATTGCAACTGATATCCAAAATAATCAAATCGAAATGCAAGCTTGTGAATCGAAATCGAATCGAATTGTGAAATTTGTGTCAATACCCAGCCCTACTTCATACATAGAACCCTTTTTTCTAAGAGTGTACTATAATGAACACACTTTGTTACTCCAAGTTATGTTCAAACAAAGAGCACATTAAAATCAATGCAATATCCACAATGCACAATCAAATGGCAAATATATTATGAATATTTTATTGACGGCCCAGTCCTGGTCGCACGCCCTCTGTCTAGGTGCCTCAAGTGCACTCGACGTCTCAGGGTGTGTTTGTTGTTGTACAGGCGTCTTGCGTGTTGTCGGGGACAACCAAGACGAGGAATAAGGCCATCGATCAGGGCAGCTGGCGCAGAGTGAGCAGGGGCCCACAATGGGGACAACAATGCTGTGCACAGTGGGACACTGGTCCTCTCTTCCTGGAGCGCTTTGGAGGGGAAGTCGTCTGTCGGACACCCCCGAAGCCCGATCGCCGGACAGAGCCCTGGTCGACTGGACGGCATGGCCACATCTCATACCAAGGACGGGCAATCCCCCCTGATGAAGACGCTGAAATGAGAGGCTAATGGCGTCCTCTCTTCATCGCCGTCTCAGATTTGTTTACAGACACTGACAGTCAGACGGTGTCGTCGAGAGGGGTGGGGTGAATGCATTAAAGTTGGCCGAACAGCAGGAGTGGCAGCTGTGGCGGACTCCAGGCATTCTTCCTTTCATTGTGACTCAGTTGTAGGAGGGAAGCGCCCGAGGACATGAAGCTGTGTGGCACCGAAAGAGGAGGGCACCTTGTGTTTGGCACCCTGCTAATACGAACTCTTGAAAAATACGTCTCAAATAGCACAGCTGAGAAGCTCGGGGTGGGGGGGGCATAGGCTTTTCGGTCTCGAGTGGTTGCGGCTACGGCGGACCGACATCCAAAAAACAAAAGCCCATAAAAAGCACAAGAAGATGAAAGAGTGCTCCAATCCAGTGTTGAAAGACTTTTGCCACCAGTCTGCTCTCGGTTTAGGGCATTGCCACCACAGAGCCTGGCATGTAATTGGTGAAAAGAGGTTTTATATATTTTTACCACGTGGTCGATAAGCCAAGTTCACGATGCTAGAAAAACAGTCCCATCTTCACCTTACACAGATGGAAAGTAGACTTCAGTAATGTGCTGTATCTCTAAAATCTCAAATATGATTGGGTTGCAAAAACTGAATCATTTTAAGATATGACATGATTTTTATAACATAATGTGCATCAATGAAACGTAGACAAAAGAACATTTGGGGAATGACCCAACTCAAGAAGAACTCAAACCTTGGTCACCAAGCAGAAATCAAGCCACCACACAATTAGAAGATGATTCATTGCTTAGTCTGTGTCAGGTTCTCTGAGAAAAAAAAAAAAAGATCAACAGAGAGATGAGCAATCTTCCAAAAAGATGGCTGCGGTGTCGGTCGCCTGTTAATTACCCAGCGGTAAAGCGGTCCAGACAGGCTGACACATGGAGTCCACCATCCTGAACCAGTGGCTCATTCCAGAGCTTCAGGCTGGCTCTCTCCTGCCCACCCTTACACACTTTAAAGACCTTTCTATAGACCCAGTGAGGCCATTAATAGGACCTAGAAATGTGTCATATTATAGGCTTTGGGAAGCTTGATAAAATAATTTTACGCCTGGGTTATGCTTTTTAAGTAAGCTGGTTCGATGTGGTTCTACAGTAGCTGCGAAGAATCCAAATAATGTGAATCAAAAGCAAAACAAGTGGATGTGGTGACTCAATATAAGCTTGTGCAATCAATGTGAAATTATTTGAGCCATTTACTTTTTACTTGGGTGAGAGAAACTGTAAAAAAAAATACTTTTCAAATGTCTTTACGCTCTAAAAAAATGCTGGGTTGTTTTAACCCAATTTTGGGTCGAATATGGACAAACTCAAACATTGGGTTAAAAAATGTCATTTAAAAATGTAACCCAATGGCTGGGTTTGTCCATATTTGACCCAAAATTGGGTTAAAACAACCCAGAATTTTTTTTTAGAGTGTATAGATTGTATTTTTTACCCTTAAATGTATTTTTTTATTACAGTACATGTTAAATTTCCTACCCTCTAAAAAATGCTGGGTTGATTTAACCCAATTTTGGGTAAAATATAGACAGACCCAGCCATTGGGTTACATTTTTAAATTACATTTTTTAACCCAATGGCTGGGTATGTCCATATTTTACCCAAAATTGGGTTAAAACAACCCAGCATTTTTTAGAGTGTATACTTATCTAAACAAAGACCAAAACTATGTCAATATTTATTGTCAGAAAAAAATATTTGCATTAATAAATACATGAATGTCCAGCAAACATGCCCTTAATAGGTAGCAATACGTTTACCGAAGTTACAACAGTAAAGATTATGTGTCCGAGTATGTATGTATGATATTGTTGGATTTATTGGATGAGAATTGAAATGAGCTGGATGCTTTCTGCAGAGCTGCATTATAGAAGAAATTAACTAATTTAATAATGAATCAACACTGAACTGAGTTCACTGCACTGAACAATGACACTACTTTCTTTTAGAGTCATCATCGAATCATTTTCCTGCTATCACTTTAAAGTTGCTTTGAAACAACCTGTATTGTACAAAGTGCAAGGTGACTTACTGTAACTTGACGTGTAAAATGTATTAAAATATTATTTAACTGTATATTCAGGATCCATACAAATCTAGTTATTAAATTAGCCTTAGCAGAAAGAAAGAAAAAAATGTAGGCCATGTTATTCCAGAACCAGAGGGAACCAAAATCTACAATCATTTGAGATTTGGTGAAAATTACACTGTAGTGGAAACGATCACCCCTTTCAGTGTATGTATGCATTAACAAAGAGAATAAACTAGTAAAAAATGTGGATTTGAAATTATTCCCAGTCAAAAGTTATTTTTTTATTATGCACTCGGTACTGTTTGGACATTTGTCCTAGTCTCGATATAAATCGGATAGCATTGTGTTCTGCAAGGAAAAGAGGGCATGTTTTAACACGCAACATCCCTAACCACTCTTCCTCCTGCAGGTAGTGCCGTAAAAAACACACCGAGACACACAAACACACTCGTTTAGGGTTGGCGGCGCCCCGGTCTTCCCTGTCTCTGATGGGCCTGCCGTGTGGACGCAGCCATCCGTTAAATCTGACAAGGTTTGCGTTTTTATTCCGACCCTGCTATTAATAATGGAGTGATGCATGACCGCCACGTCCAGAGCCTCCCCCACTTTCAGATTCTTTCAATGCAGCGCTGACTCGAGTGACTTAACAACACACGTCGCCGACTTCTACACCTTGTTTACATTCTCAGCGCGACCTATTCGGTTGAACTCACCCGCGACCTGTAATGACTGTTATGGGTCTGAAGTTTCCCCACCAACTGCGGAGGCTCGAAACTTTTTGGGGAGGAATTCGAATCTGCAACGGCCTGTCAATCATCACTCCCCACCGTCCCCAGAGGGTTTTCCTCTGCAGCGACCCCCGCCTCCATCAAAAAAGCTA
Organism: Pimephales promelas; assembly: GCF_988280905.1. Taxonomy (NCBI): domain Eukaryota; kingdom Metazoa; phylum Chordata; class Actinopteri; order Cypriniformes; family Leuciscidae; genus Pimephales; species Pimephales promelas. The sequence goes on from NC_142787.1 coordinate 30,256,899, forward strand.
AATCGAGGAAGAAGGCGAGTAAAAAGAATTTCAGGGCTATATTGGACCTGCTAGCTGGAGGCGCTGGCACTGAAGCTTCTTACATAAATACACATTCCCAGACACCTCCAGGGTGGAGAATAATAAGGACACCTCCATGTCACCTTCCTCTTAACATAACCGCAAAAAAGCACAGGTATCTGCAAAGCCGGTGGAGATGAATATGCAGGGGGCTTTCGTCTGCTCTTTCATGACTTTATCATTTATCTGCAGATAAAAAAAAACGGCTTGGTCCTTTTTGTGTGCGAGACTGACAGCTACAGTGGCATCCTCCATCATGCCGTGCCTGGATGGTGACAGTCCACCGATTCCCCAAGGTCCAGCTGTCCCCAGACCCCCGCTGTCACTGCGAGACCAGACCAGTACCAAAAGACCAGTCGTCCACCCCGAGACCACCAGAGCAAGCAAGTGGATCATACCCCTTTCGGAGCCTTCTGTCAAAGTCGGCAAAAGCGATGCGGTATGGAAATTAATGCCACATTGATGGAGAGCCATCTTTATAGCGGGCTTTTGAAGTCCTGACAGCACAGATCGGCGGCGGAGAACTCTCTGAGCGATGCTTCAAAAGCCCGATTTCAAAACAGCCCGGCGAAATACGCTAGCGAAATTACGTTAGAAAAAACAGAGCGAGGAATGTTTACCACTTACCAGCCTAATGAAATTACATGTGCACAAGCTCACACACACACACTCAGCCTCACGATGGGAAATTATACGTGGCCATTACGCCGGGAGGGGCGAGGGACGTGACTGAATCTGTCTATTGAGCAAAAGGGTGGTTGGGTTTCCTGGCCAACAGCGTCCATTTCATTTTAATGGGATTGCTAATGCAAACTCACCGGGTCGAGCGCTGGGTGGGTGCGTGGTAGTGATTTGGGAGCCGGGGGGGGGGGGGGGGGGGTGGTCACACAGCGGTCCATTCATGTATACGTGAACTCTCAGGTCAGGTGAAGGGAGGGGTGTTCTGGCAGTGATGTTAATGACCATTAAGTGAGAGAAGCTCTTTGCATTGGCACCCAAATCTAAACCACAGTTCCATCAGCCAGTAGATATCCTCTACTGGTGCTTACAAAAACGTACTGTGGCCGTGGCCGGTATCAAATGGTGATGCCATGGTTTTCGGGACAACTCTAAAAAATGCTGGGTTGTTTTAACCCAATTTTGGGTCAAATATGGGGCAAACTCAAACATTGGGTTAAAAATGTAAGCCAATGCCTGGGTTTGTCCATATTTGACCCAATATTGGGTTGAAACAACCCAACATTTTTGGAGGGTGGAATGTGTGTGAAATATCGGATGCAACTGTCTGCCCGTTAAACATATTTTATTCTTTGTTTTGGTTGGTTTTTCAAAACCTCATGAAGGCTTTGTAAGCACAAGACATCCTTCAAAAACATTTAAAAACCGTACCAACCCCAAACTTTTCAACAGTACACAGTACAATTTTGGGTCAAATATGGGGTAAACTCAAACATTGGGTTAAAAATGTAATCCAATGGCTGGGTTTGTCCATATTTGACCCACAATTGGGTTAAAACAACCCAACATTTTTGGAGGGTGGAATGTGTGTGAAATATCGGATGCAACTGCCTGCCCATTAAACTTATTTTATTCTTTGTTTTGGTTGGTTTTTCAAACATATACAACTTTTTCAAAACCTCATGAAGGCTTTGTAAGCACAAGACGTCTTTCAAAAACATTTAAAAACCTTACCAATCCCAAACTTTTAAAAATGCTGGGTTGTTTTAACCCAGTTTTGGGTCAAATATGCACAAACTCAAACATTGGGTTAAAAATGTAATTTAAAAATGTAACCCAATGGCTGGGTTTATCCATATTTGACCCAAAATTGGGTTGAAACAACCCAACATTTTTGGAAGGTGGAATGTGTGTGAAATATCGGATGCAACTGTCTGCCCGTTAAACTTATTTTATTCTTTGTTTTGGTTGGTTTTTCAAACATATACAACTTTTTCAAAACCTTATGAAGGCTTTGTAAGCACAAGATGTCTTTCAAAAACATTTAAAAACCTTACCAATCCCAAACTTTTAAAAATGCTGGGTTGTTTTAACCCAGTTTTGGGTCAAATATGCACAAACTCAAACATTGGGTTAAAAATGTAATTTAAAAATGTAACCCAATGGCTGGGTTTATCCATATTTGACCCAAAATTGGGTTGAAACAACCCAACGTTTTTGGAGGGTGGAATGTGTGTGAAATATCAGGTGTAACTGTCTGCCCATTAAACATATTTTATTCTTTGTTTTGGTTGGTTTTTCAAACATATACAACTTTTTCAAAACCTCATGAAGCCTTTGTAAGCATAAGACATCTTTCAAAAACATTTAAAAACCTTACCAACCCCAAACTTTTCAACAGTACACAGTACAATTTTGGGTCAAATATGAACAAACTCAAACATTGGGTTAAAGATGTAATCCAATGACTGGGTTTGTCCATATTTGACCCACAATTGGCTTAAAACAACCCAACATTTTTTAGAATTTGGGGTTGGTAAGGTTTTTAAATGTTTTTGAAAGACGTCTTGTAAACACAAAGCCTTCATAAGGTTTTGAAAAAGTTGTATATGTTTGAAAAACCAACCAAAACAAAGAATAAAATATGTTTAATGGGCAGACAGTTACACCTGATATTTCACACACATTGCTGTTCTAGTGGGCCGATTGCCCGGTGCACAATGGGGGGCTGGTTACGCGGGGACATCGGGACACATCTGTGTGCAACATATCCTGGGGCAAGGCCATTTCTCCCAATTGCTACTTCAATTCCAGTCCTTATAGCTCCAAGAGGTTGGCTCTGGAGTGGTGTGCGCCTGCCGCCCCTTTAAACACCGCCTCGGGGCACTTGGTTAGGCCCACCGCAGAGTGCAAACGTGAAGCCAGTAGGTTCGGTTTGGCAACTAATTCACAAACAAACCACTCAAAACTGCTTAACTTTAGGGATAAAACAGATTACAAGTTTGTCACATATTATTGTTTCGAGTTTCGGAAAAAAATTCTATTGTGTGAGAATTACACTCGGGTGGAATCTGGGGGGGGGGGGAATCGTGAATTAGCATCAAATGTAAATGTTGAGCTTTCTAATGATGGAAGGTGCAAAAAGGGATTCAAAATAGGATAAATGAATAAAACATCTTCAGTTCTTCCCCTCTCTCTTTCTCAGTTTTCTCTCTCTCTCTCTCTGACACAAAGTCAATGGCATGAATAATTCACTGCTCTCTCTCTCTCTCTCTCAGAGCCACGGGTGACCTTTCCCCACAGGAAGTGGAATCGAAACACAACAATGGGCCCCGAGCACAGGGGGATCCCGGCTGAGGAGACACTCAAAACACAGCGGGGATACAGAGAGCTCGCGGATCCCATACATTATACATTCATAAATTATTCAGTTACAGTCCCTAAAATTCACATTGAATAAACACAGCCACCCACATGCTGGAAGGGGAAGACCGGCAGAGGCTCCGATCCACATCGGCCCCAACATCAAACTAAGTCTAAATTAATGCTCTGAATCGTGGAGAATATTATAATAAATAGGCCAAGATAAGTTTACTTAGTATAGTTCTGCAATGCAAACCAAACAAGGGTGGCTAGTTTCACTCAATTGAGGGAATAAAAGAGATTAGGTCAGAGGTCATGTTCAGAATACTACTCTGCTGTATGCACAGTATGCATGCGTTGTGCATAGAATACAGACAGCTTTTGCGAAAACAAAAGAGCACTATGAAAACACATCCCACAATGCAATGCAAAAGACTTGACCTTGCATTTTCCAGTGTTACAGACGAACTGGAAGTGATATTAAATAATCGGATTCCCAATAGTCAAGTCATTTTAATAGAACATTGCATGTTAATTGTAACTTGTTGATTAAGGCATGCAAAATAAGGTCATGTGACAACAAATAATGAATTGCTTATTTTTTCACAATCTAACAAAATAAGACATATGCATGGGCACTGTGATTTTAATAAATAAAGAAATGCTGACATCACTTGTAAATGAACGTAACAGGAATAATTGCCACCTGCAGAAAAAATAAATCTACTTAAAATATGATTATATGAAAAACATGTTGACAACAGGCTTATTCACACTTATTTTCTTTTGCACCTGCACAACAGTAACAGAAAGAAGGAAGTGACATCAATGCCCTAGGAGTGGTCCATCCTGTCTGCCATTCTGAGTTCAGGTCAAAATCTCAGTTAGCAGGAAGCCCTGATCATCAACTCCGATGTTCACACACACACACACACACACACACACACACACAGAGAGAGAGAGATCACCTTACCACGATTCTCAGATCAACTTGAGCTCTCTGGAATAAAACAAATAATTGAAAATGAATTTCAAACATCTGTCTCTCATGAGAAAGCTGATGATTTCCCAATAACACGAACCCAATGTTCTCGTGTGGAAACACAGGTTCAATCTGAGCTTGCGTCATTTCCTGATTCCATTCCTAGCGCTTTAAATAAAACCGTAATGAATCAAGAAGCTGCACTCTGGAAGTACAGTACACCAAAACTCTGTAATAAGATACAGCATGCCATCTAAAATCTATGCTAATAGGAAAGCTTGATTGACAGTTGAATTCAGACGCCTTGATTGACAGGTCTCACACTCACTCAATCCTCTTACTGATGTTCGAGGCAGTGAGGGAGACGGGGCTCGCCTGCATTTTGATGGGACACACACGACAATTCTGCTGGCTCAAATATTTGCTCAAAAGAAGCAAATAAAATTGAACAGAACAGCAAAAAACTGAAGAACATGAGCTGATGTTTCAGAGAGACAAATGTGTAGGCCACTTTAGGGGTCAACCAGGCGCATGATAGGATTGTCGGCGGTGAACTAGAAGTCGTTAACCGTATATTAACTTGGAGAGGTAGAGGGCGACACTGTTATTATCGTCTTTCCTGGCCGGGATTAAGTGGGCCACACGCAGCCTGTCACAAAGAGCTGGCACTGAGAAAGCACGAGGACCCTCACGGCGCTACAATGACAACCGATCGCATCCCAACAAGCCAATATTCGCCTCTTTCTCTCCTCTGCCTTTCTCTGCTTTCTGATTTCTGTCACTCTTTCTCACACTAGACACTTTTTTTGCATTTCTTCTTTCTTCAATAGGCCAATCTGGACAGGATTAACCTAACAATGGCCGCCTCTGGCGCCTCAGTGCTGGGAAATAGATAGCGCTGATTAAACTGTTAATGTCACAGTATGGTGTGGTCTGTAGCGAACTCTTAGAAGATTGCCCTGAAAAGTATTCAGACACTATAAAAGTACTTGAATGAACTTCATTGTATTAAAATATCAGATCAGAAGACCCATCTAAATAAATGATGGATATGTTTTTCTTAGCTACTAACAATGATTTTAACAGATTATGAAGTTCACACAGGTGTAGTTCAGCACATTAAACACTGTAAAAAATAAGTAACCTGATTGCCTTAAAATTTTAAGTTCATTGAAATGGAAATATTGAGTTAATACAATGAAGGAGACTGATTTAACCACCAGAAACTCAAAATATTATGTTATCTGAACTACATGAATTATCTAAGTTGATATGACAAAAGAAAGATTACTAATCATGAACATTTTTTTTTATTATTATTATTATTATGACTTCTCATTACTTAAGCAATTCTGCTTAGTATGGAAATGTGGCTCTGCCTTAGAGTAAAAATAAATAAAGCAGGTAACTGTGAAATTAAAATAACAAATGAAGTCACACTATGTGATAAAACGAGATCTAAACTAACACTATGAAAAGTGATAAGAAATAAAGTGGCAAAAACAACTTGTTCTCTCAAGGGAAAACGTAGGTGTAGATTTCATATAAAAAGCACGATTTAAAAACATAACTGTCATTAGGGGCACAAGCATATCATACGAAAAACATAAAAATGATATTGTACAAATTAAATGTAAAATAATCACAAATTTGCCATTAGATTGCAAGAACGACAAATAAAGTCCCAACTGAGAAATATAGTCAAATTTATAGAGCCCAAAGAAAGTCAAATTCATGAGAAATAAAATAGCAATTACAATAAAGTCTCCCTGAGATATAAACTCAGAATTGTAAGATGTCAAATTTCAATAACGACTTTGTATAGTATGTGCACTGTGAAAAGTGTATATGATCAATAAGTTATGACAAGATATGTTTTTACATTGATTTAGCTCATCAAAATAAGTTATGTTATGCTAGATTTGATGTAATTTAAGTTGAAATGTCTTAAACATCCATGTTTTTTTGTGCTTAAGCAACCTTTTTTACAGTGTGGCAAAAACAGGATCCTCTTTATACGGTGTAATGACACCAAAATTACACTTCGTTTTTTTTTCTATACTGCTTGGGCCTTCTTTATTTGTACACTGTAAAAAAATATTGTTGCATGCTGGGTTGTTTTAACCCAACTTTGGGTCAAATATGGACTAACCCAGCCGTTGGGTTAAATTTTTACATTACATTTTTAACCCAACATTTCGGGTTTGTCCATATTTGACCCAAAATTGGGTTAAAACAACCCAGCATTTTTTAGAGTGTGGTTTAACTTAAAACAAAAATTAAGTAACCTGCACTGTAAAAATGCTGGGTTGTTTTAACACAACTTTGGGTCAAATATGGACAAACCCAAACGTTGGGTTAAAAATGTAATTAAAAAAAAAATTAACCAAATGGCTGGGTTTGTCCATATTTGACCCAAAGTTGGGTCAAAACAACCCAGCAATTTTTAGAGTGTGGTTGCCTTAAAATTTTAAGTTCATTGAAATGGAAAAACTGAGTTATTACAATGAAGGAGACTGATCTAATCACCAGAAACTCAAAATATTACGTTATCTGAACTACATAAATTATTTAAGTTGATTTGACATAAGGAAAAAATGTTGTGATTACAAATCACACTCTAAGAATGCTGGGTTGTTTTAACCCAACTTTGGGTCAAATATGGACAAACCCAAACATTGGGTTAAAAATATAATTCAAAAATGTAACCCAATGGCTGGGTTTGTCCACATTTGACCCAACTATTTTTAGAGTGCATGAAAATATTTTTTTACAGTGAACAAAATCGAACAAACACGCACCACATCAGACAAAAGTAAATATTGCACTCGGTCATATTCAGTACAAAATGAATCATGATCATGGTAACAGCAAGAGAAATGTGATGTGAGATCTAATTTGCCTGCGCGCCGTGAACTTTTAGCTTAGAGCTGCACTTTTTCAGCAGGCCATTAAATGTAAAAATTCAAGGGCATGGTGACCCATTTCCCTCCATCAACTCTGCGAATGTTGTTTTGGTTAGAGAACAGAGATCCAGATGTTGAGCTCTGAGCGTTTGAGAGTCAGGCCGGCCAAGAGGGGCTGAGAACCGAGTCTTGGGGGTACAGGAAGTCCCACGGTATCCACGGGAACTTTCGCATTCCAATCTGCGCCGGCCCTCTGACAGCTTTTGACATCCCCCAGCGTGGGCTCACCGCATCACCGCGAGATCCCAGCACTACTTCCTCATCAGAAGGACGTATAAACGACACACACCCGTACACGTACCCCTCCTGCGCCGGAGGATCCAACATCACAGATATAATAGGCGCCTCGTAAGTGGATATGTTTGAAACGGGCCGACCGGAAAAGAACTCGCGACCGATTGACATGCCGCCGTCCTCTTTAAAACGCTGCGCTATCGCTTCCCTTCAAGCAAACAAAGCTCTCTTTGAGTAGAATTAAAAACTGTTTCTCCTACAGCTAACTTTAGGGACATGGCTACTTATCTGAGGGATTTTTGGCACCCTAACCGTAAACAGAAGTGAGAAGGGAGGGTCTGGAATAAAACGAGACGCGAACAATAGACGTCCAGGGCCGGAGGGGTTGGAGTGGAGGAAGGTGGGGGTTGAGGAGGCCCTGAACTGAAAGTGATTAAACCGAGAGGAAGAAAGGAGAAAGTGAGGAGGCGTCTATTAGATGTCAGTGCGCTTTGTGTCCATGTCAATGAGACGGGATTAAAGTATTGGAAATAATCTTACACGGCCGATGAAAGGTCACTCCGGGAGAGGGAGAGGCCGAGAGGAACATATGGCCCAGCTGAGGAGTCGCTAATGTTATACAGCGAGGCTAACACACACACACACACACACACACCGGGTCAAACAAAACAAATAAAGAGATGTGGTGTAAATCGAAGCACTCATTGAGTTCATTTCAAATTCTGTGAGCGCTTATGATTAGTGTGGTATTCCTCCTGTCTGTGCACTCTCAGAAAATAGGTACAAAAGCTGTCACTGTGGCTCTACCTTTTCAAAAGGGAAAACTTTTGTCCATTTTAGGTACTAATATGTACATTTTAGGTGCTAATATGGACATTTATGTGCTAATATGGACATTTATGAGCTAATATGTACCATTAAGGTACCAATATGCAGCCTTTAGGAACAAAAGTGTACCTTTTGAAAAGGTACAGCTCCAGTGACAGCTTTTGTACCTTTTTTTCTGAGAGTGAATAAATCAAAAAGGACTAACAACCTGCGGTTGGACGATTCGGTCAAATATATTAGCCGATAAACGGCGAGGGTGGTTATTGTTTGTTTACAGATGTTGTTTACAATCCAAATCTTAGTAAATATGAAATTAGTTGTTTTAACAGCATAATAAGGGTTCATTAGTGTTTTTAACACAGATTTGGATTAGCAGTGTTCTTTGTGTATCTAATTAGAGCATCACTCTCAATGCAAAACCAGCAGAATTAACCATAGCCAGACTAATTACTGGTGTGAAATCAAATCGGCTCGTTGAAAGAAGTGCGCACTAATGAGCCCTTATTAACCAAGCTAAATAACTCAGAGGGAAAAGGCGGAACCGGGATTTATTTTTCTTCAGGTTACGTGTTTAGGAGAAATAATAAGTCATAATCGAGGCGCTGTCATTGAGCTTGTGAGAAAATGTGTAGCTGCCAAGAATGCGCACCAAAATTAGGTTGTTTTCACCTTTTTATTTTTTTGTTCTTTCCTGCATGACCCATTTCTCTGGGCTTCAGAATCATGCGACGAGAGATCAGGAGTGACACAATCAGATCAGATCACAACATTCAAACATTCTCACCTTTATGGCAAAAAAAGGACATATTGTGTGGGAGGATTATTAAGTAGGACTGAGGGGGGAATGCAATTCTGCATTGTTCTAAATACATTTTCCACATTAAAGAGATTAAAAAAAGAAGTGCCATATGCCTGCTACACTAATTTGAAAATGTTGATTACATGCTGTGTATCATATATCATGTCAAGGCACATTTACAGTTGTTGTTGTTTAGGGCCTGCTCACATATCGCATCTCAAGTTCGTTATTTCAAATGTAGACGCACGTTATGCGCGCTCATGATGGAAGCGTAAGTTTTTTCCAAGCGCGTCCTCGCCAACTTTTCAAGAATGCCCCAAGCGCACCATAAGTGCACAGTAGGTCACATGACAAGAACCAAGCGCAACCGCCCTAGCGCTTTGGAAAAAGGAGAAAAAAACGGCCAGCGTTTTCTACGCATTTTTAGGCCGTGTGTCCACCAAAGCGTTTTTCCACACCCCTGGCGTATGTTTTCAATTGTTTTTAATGGGAGCGCCGCGTTTTTTAAACGCCATGAGCGTACCGAGGCCCTGAGCGTTTTTTTCATGCTGAAGTGCCGAGCGCCCAGCTGTCACAACATTCAAACTGCTGCGGATATTCTGTATCATAGCAACGAAACGTCTCAACAGAAAAAACGCTGCGCTGCCAAAACGCTCTCAATAAGGCCAAAGCACGGCGTCTTCAGCTGGCTAAAAACATTTTGGTGGACACACGGCCTTAGGCTCTATATGTGAATCCTATGAAAGCTTGTTTCCGCCACAGAATGAAAAATAAAAAAGGTAATTGTGACTTTTTATCTCACAATTCTGACTTTCTCACAATTGCGAGTTTACATCTCGCGGAATTACATCAGAATTGCGAGATATGAAGTCAAAATTTCATGATATTAAGTCGCAATTGCGTGTTATAAAGTCAGAATTGCAAGATATAAAGTCGCAATTGCATGTTATAAAGTCAGAATTGCAAGTTATAAAGTCAGAATTGCAAGATATAAAGTCACCATTGTGTGTTATAAAGTCAGAAATGAGAGCTATAAAGTAAGAGTTGCGTGTTATAAAGTCAGAATTGTGAGATATAAACTATTCTGAGGGGAAAAAAAGTAAGTCTTTTTCCCCTTAGAATTGGCCTGATAACTCGCAATTGCGAGCTTTCTCACAATCCTAAGAAAAGAGGTCAGATGTTCGAGATATAAACTCGCAATTATGTGTTATAAAGTCAGAATTGCGAGATGTAAACTCGCAAATGTGAGAAAAAAAGTCAGAATTGTGAGATAAAATTGCGACGTTATATCACGCAATTGCAACTTTATATCACGTAATTCTGACTTTATTTCTCACAATTTTGAGATAAAAAGTCGCAATTTAAAAAAAAAAAATTTTTATTTAGTGGTGGAAACAAGCTTCCATAATCCGGCCTTTATGAGATTGAGATTCATTTTGTGTTGCCATTGTGACTCCCTGAATGAAAACTGAATCATGAGATGCCTGGATTCCCACTTAGAGGAAAGTTTTTGATGGCCTTGAAGTTACCAAGACCTTTTCACCGCACATGGGACCAATGCGCATGAGTTCCTCCGGCAGGTTCATCAGCCTGTGTCCTTTTGCTCAGTGAGGTTTAAAGGCGTATGAGCATGTATGAGGGAGCCACAGCTGGCTCCCAAGAGTTCTGACCCGTTCTGGTCAACTGAAGCATAAACTGTGTCGGCTGCCCACAAACACGTAAGCGGGGGCGGCAGATCTGTTGTGTCCGACTGAGCAGCTCCGGTCACACCTGAGTCCATTCTGCAGGAACGGGTCAGTGGCTGAAACCGAACAGTCCAACTCTTTACTGACTGCTGTCTAAACTTGAAGTAAACAAGAACCGGGAGACCCGATAGTGGGGAGGAGGGGGAATTCTTCTCAGTGGGGTTTAATTTTCGCAAATGAGCCTGAACGGTCTTTTGACAAACGCTACAAATCAACCTAGTCTGGTCATCTGCACACAATAACTCTTACGCACCATTCCATGTGGTGTAAATCAAGTCATTTTTCCCCTTCGGCACTAGATTCTCGCTGAGATAAACCTTTGATTTGTGGCCTTTCCCAGTGCATACAATGAACAAAAAAAAAGGCAGCATGAGAAGTCAAATCAAATGCGATTCAGAGCTGACTTCCTTCAAATCGGCTGATAAGCGCTTGATATGTTCGCCTATATTGTCTCAAAGGGACGATTAGCAATTTTCATTGCTAACCGTTTTGCTGCAACACAACGGGAAAAACATTGTTTCGGTCAATTCCGAGAACCACGACCTGTCAAAGTAAACGCCCTTAGACGTCGGCTAATAGCTTCCACATTACAAAACGCATAACTCCGCCTGAAGCTAGCAACCTTAACGACAATGAAAAGGACTGTGAAATCTTTAGCACTGCTAAAAATCCTATTAGCACTAATGCTAACATTATTACAACTACAATTACATCATTCAAGAAGGATGCATTGGATTTAAAGAGATGAATGTTAGGTGGAAGAAAGCGATGCCCTTGGGGATCGAGAGAGATGGCAAGAACAGGGTAGATGGGGAGGGGGCGTCTATTGTTTCACAGCCCATTATACATGTGGGTTTCATTAAGACAAAATAAAGAGACCAAGAACACTGTCTTTTGTACTTCTGAAGGGGGAACTATAATCCAGAACCGGGCCAGATATCAATTTAAAGTACATACCATGTAGATATTATCTAAATCGCTTACATGTTTACTGTCAAACATCTTCTCAAGAGAAATTACTCACTCAACACTTTTAACACAAAGACTAGCCTTTGGGGCCTGTAATTTACTCAGGCAAAGACAGCAATAAATGGCACATTAATATTAAGTGTTTGGACTCAACCAATCCTGATCCCACAACAAAAACAACATAGCGGGAAAAATAGCAGCACGACAGAGCATTTAACTAAACAGCAGACCGTGACGGCCTCAAGACTCCAGCGTGTCCTGAGAACTACTTCAAATGTGACGTCAACCACAGCCTCGAACAGCATGATGATAACAATAAAAGTGTCAGATGTAGTCAGACACACTGTTAATGAGGGAGAGATTTCCTACCTGTCGATGATGACGGGATCAGAGGGTGTCTCGTTTCGGTTCCCGCAACTCTTTTTGTCACAGCAACGACTGAAGAGATGAGAGAAAATATCTTTTTAAAAAAATGCATCATGAATAACATCAAGAGAGTTAGTATACAGACCATTTATTACCGGACTTTTTCTTTGTGCAGAGGTTATTTTAGGCTATTACTGTATGTTAAAGGGTGAATTGTGTGAATTCTGTGATCTCAAGGTTGTGAAAGATTAATTTAACTTTGTTTTTTATTGCCCTTTATACTATGATTTAAGGAACTCTCTTTTTGAATTAGTTCAGTTAAAAAAATCCTGATATATTTTGGAAATATGAAGGGGAGATTTTGGGCTGGCTGTTTGGTAATCATGTTTTTGCTTTGGCAAAATTTATAGAAAAAGCTATATAGTATGATATCCCGTATGTCATATGTATATGTATTTTTATAGTTTAGTTATATTATGCTGGAGATTCTGCCTTATATCACGTGGCTATTTTGGTGATATGCGTGAAGCTGTTGTGTCTAATAAGCCCATGAGGGCTGGGCACCAATAAAAGGTGTTTGACACGTAAATAAATAATTCAATCAATCAATCAATCAATCAATCAATCATTTAATGTTAAAGGAGTAGTTCACTTTTGAAAAAACTTTTGCTGATAATTTACTCACGCCCATGTCATCCAAGATGTCCACGTCTTTCTTTCTTCAGTCGAACAGAAATTAAGGTTTTTGATGAAAACATTCCAGGATTTTCTCCATATAATGGACTTCAATGGGAACCAAACGGTTCAACATCCAAATGAGAGTTTCAGTGCAAACTGTTGAAAGGGCTTTAAACGATTCCAGACGATGAATAAGGGTCTTATCAAGTGAAACGATCGCTCATTTTAAAAAAAAATAAAAAATTTAAGTTTTATAAGCTCAAATGCTGTTCTGTGATGCGCGTTCGTGACTCTCCTGTTCGAACTCGTTCATCAAAATGAACAAATCTTTTCCAGAGTCAATTTGTTCATTTCGTTCGCTGAATTAACCAAATGACACGAAAAAACATTTGTTCATTTTGATGAACGAGTTTAAACAGAAGAGTCACGAATGCGCATCACAAAACAGAGCAAGGCAATCATTTGAGCTTATAAAACGTAAAATTTGTTATTTATTTTTTAAATGAGCGATCGTTTCGCTTGATAAGACCCTTATTCATCGCTTAAAGCCCTTTGAAGCTGCACTGAAACTCTCATTTGGACCTTGAACCGTTTGGTTCCCATTGAAGTCCATTATATGGAGAAAATCCTGGAATGTTTTTGACTGAAGAAAGAAAGACATGGACATCTTGGATGACATGGTGGTGAGTAAATTATCAGCAAAACTACTCCTTTAGCATAAGAACACGTTAAGCATGTACATCGGGACTGCTTGCTTACGAGTCGGCCAAAGATTGGCATTTGCATAGGGGATGAAGGTCTAGCAGAAGGAGAAGAGGAGAGTGTGTTAGGGGCTACAGCGGCGGTTTGGAGACCACCGGCATCACATTTCTACCGCACAGATGGCAGTAGGACACTGAATAAGGGCTGGGGACAAAACTGTCACATGACACCCCTGGCATTGTCCTTCCCCCTTCAGTTTTTCTTCCTCTCACAACTCTCTCTGCTTCCACCCTCTCGCCTTACGGTTTCTCTTGTTACCTCATTCCCGGCTCCCTATTTTCTCCAATGACACACTTTTCAGATGTTCCAATAGACTTAAGCATTCATTCATGGACTACAAGCGTTCGGGAGATCGTATCTTAAGATGTATCATGCTTATTCATGAGGAACCACGTGTGATTTATATAATACACTTCTTCAGGTATGCATGATGAATGTCTTTCTTTAGAAACTCATCATGAATAGAGGGCTAAAATCTCTCTTACTCTCTCTCTCTATCTACATCTCATATCTCTCTCGCCCCTCCTTCTGTAAGGCTTCCTCAACTAGGTCAGTGTCCTCCCAAAGGACTGGAACAAGGGATTGCAGTGCCTCTGTGTGTGTGTTTGTAAATCTATGTGTGTGTGTGTGTGTATTTATACAGTGTAGGAGCCTAATGATCAAATCCGGCAGCGCCCATGGGAGACACGGTTTAGCTCCTGATACACCGAACCTTGAGCGGTCAAATTCGTAGATACACACTCAAAACAATTTAAGACAAATATTTGTAACTAGATTTTCCTATGCAAAAAAGCAAGAATGTTGTAGGTGGTTGCCAGGGTGTTGCTATGGGTAGTCAATGGGTCAATGATAAAGAAAAAGTTATTCCCTTTGTTACCGTGTTGGTCTCATATGGTTTTGAAAAACTTTTACACCATTTTCAACAAAATGTCAAACGTAATGACCCTAAAATATCATGTGGTGTAACCATCATAACACTTTCCTAATCCATGAATGCATTATGTATACAAATATCATTTTCAAAATATACACTCTAAAAATGTTGTGTTGTTTTAACCCAACTTCGGGTCAAATATGGGCAAACCCAAACGTTGGGTTAAAAAATGTAATTAAAAAATGTAACCCAATGGCTGGGTTTGTCCATATTTGACCCAAAGTTGGGTTAAAACAACCCAGCATTTTTTGGAGTGTATATATATATATATATATGTGTGTGTGTGTGTGTGTGTGTGTGTGTGTGTTTTATATATAACCTTTTACCTTGAAATACATTTAAATATAGAAATATCATGAATTTTTTATTCATTAATATTACTGTTTTGAAGAGTTACACTACACAACATTTTACAACCTATTATTTTAACTCTGGTTTGACATAAAAAAAAAAGTTCAAATTGGAATTTGATCTGATATTTTATTTGATATGATATAATTGATATGGTCTATTAGTGTCCAAGTTTCTGCAGATTGGTTGCACTACATGACTTTAACTTTTTTTTTAACGTATATTAATAAGTATTAGCAGTTCTGTACTAAAGTGCTCATCATAGAAGAGGTTTAATATACTTTTTAATAAATTAATAGATCTGGACAAAAATGTGTGAGACATCACTGGCCCTAATATAACATTGCTACACTTGGGTTGTTTCAACCCAAATTTGGGTCAAATATGGACAAACCCAAATGTTGGGTTAAAACGAAATTTTAAAAATTACAGTTGAAACAATTTACAGTTGTTACAAATTTAAAGGACATTTTTAACCCAACATTTGGGTTTGTCCATTTTTGACCCAAATTTGGGTGCAAACAACCCAGCATTTTTCAGAGTGTACTGTATGTAGTTGCTATAAAACGTGATTTATTGTACTTGCATGTTTAAATTTATACAAACCCTAAACCCTAAATATGAAAAGGAATAAACATTTGCTTTAGCAAGCACAACTACAGTAATTATAACACAAGCCTACATTAGCTTATTAGGAGGTGGAGAAGGTTATAATCTTTTTCCTGATCCTCTTCAAGACCGTCCCGCAGGACACCCGAAGGAAATCACATCTTAGATCTTAACGCTTCCTTCCTGATGCGGCTTTTGAAGCAATGTCTAAACGAGCTCATGTAATTAGCAGGATGTAGTCGACTCTTTCAACGATGGAGCGTGTCTATCCAACGCCTCAAACATATGTTTCCTTTCCGTGATTTCTTTGATTCATGACATTGGATTTGTGTTATGACAACTTTAGTCTTTAGAAGAACGATTTTGGCCAGTTTCGCGACAAACAACAGCCTGAAACACGGTTTTTTTCCCTCCCCCCCCCTAGTTTGTTAAAATGATAGGAATAAGCACTTTTGTCCCGTACTTGCAAGCTGGCATGGCACCATATGGCTAATGGTGGTGCGTGGCAATTAGTGGAGCTGATTAATGGTGAACAGCCTAATTTTCTGCTTATAATTGCGGCAGCGTTTGAAGGTACACATACACATACATGATGGCATATCAATGCTGATTTGGCATGTGGGGGGATGAGGATTACATCGGTTTGAATATACATAACCTCTCAATTCTAAAAGTTAAAAAAGGGTGCTTTTTCCTTAATTGTGAAAGTGCCTATACGACATGTTTAAGTTGCTGGTAAAACCTGGCATACAATTCATGGACGCCACGTGAGCCAGGGCACATTTGTTAGTGGGCCAGACTGAAATTTCAGATTGAGTAATGAGTTTCTGCTTGTCCTAATTAACCAGGCATCAGGGTGATATTCATGAGGGGGGGTGGGGGTTACAAGGGTGGGCGGCACTGTTAAAATACCACTAAAAATAGGCACGAGTCGATCATCACAACCTACTTTTAAGCAAATTCATCTTTGGATGTTAATTAAATACATTGCATTTGATAGAAAAAAGTCATCTCCTGCTTGTTTTTTTGGCTCTGTTCTTCACTAGGGGTTTGACCTGAATAGTATTAATATGAAATGAGTTTCTATTTAATATAGCGTTTTGGTAACGTACGACTCAATACCCGTAAAAGCAAATAAAACTGAAACAGAATATTGCGCTAGAGCGAACTGGATAGTGTTCTAACAAGGTGACGGAAAAAAGGACTTGGATTCTATTATGTGTGGCCCCGCCTACAGCGAAATCTGATTGGTTCATCACACCTGAATATTAAATACTTCACGAATTCCAAATCTAGAGCTGCATCCAAAAGGCGCTGCATTTGAATAAGATCTTTTTTGAGATCTTTAAAAAAGTATGTTTTATATCCAGATGTAGTATAGTCATGTGACTTCATTCACTGAGCCTCTTGACAGTAAAGTTTGCATCAGATGCACATTTCCAAATCTCTTTGGAAGTCATCCAGGTACTTTTCATCTACTGTTTTGAATACTGTGAATTCAGACGTAATACTATTTTCACATGCTGTTTTCTGCATACTATAGTAGAGAAGTACACTGTAAAAAATATTGATGGTTTAACTTAAAAAAGTAAGTAACTTGGTTGCCTTAAAATTTTAAGTTGATTGAACTGGAAAAAGTGAGCTAATACAATGAAGGAGACTGATTTAACCATCAGAAACTCAAAATGATATGTTATCTGAACTAAATAAATTATTTAAGTTACTTTGACAAAAGAAAAAATGTTGTGATTACTACACTGTATGTTGGTTCAACTTAAAAAAGTAAGTAACCTGGGTTGCCTTAAAATTTTAAGTTGATTGAACTGGAAAAAGTGAGTTAATACAATGAAGGAGATTAATTTAACCATCAGAAACTCAAAATAATAAGTTCTCAACTAAATAAATTATTATAAAGTTGATTTTACAAAAGAAACTATGTTGTGATAACAAATCTTGAAAATATCTTTAACAGTGTAGGCGTATTCGGACGGACACAGAGTGAATTTTGGTGGCATTCCTTTCTATTAGGCCGTCCTTATTCTCAGTCATGAAGTGCATTTGAGGCGAGCATTTGTGCTTATAAAACTTAAACTTTGTTATTTATTTATTAAATGAGCGATCGTTTCGCTTGATAAGACCCTTATTCATTGTCTGGAATCGTTTAAAGCCCTTTGAACAGTTTGCAGTTTGCACTGAAACTGTCTTTTGAATCGTTTGGTTCCCATTGAAGTCCATTATATAGAGAAAAATCCTGGAATATTTTCATCAAAAACCTTCATTTCTTTTCGACTGAAGAAAGAAAGACGTGGACATCTTGGATGACATGGGGGTGAGTAAATTATCAGCAAAAGTTTTTTTAAAAGTGAACTACTCCTTTAAAATCATTTTGGGGTCTTATATGGACTGAATTGTTCATGACACCCTCCATATCTTATATTTTCAAAAGGAAATGTCAGTCCTAAGAAAAAAAAATTTGTCATTCAATTTGATGCATTTTTAAAATATCATATATGCTCTAGTTCACTGCGATTGCAGTGTGACATGCAGCATTTTTAGCATGGACGGACAAATTATTTGGAAATGTGGCGCGTCGCACCTGGATAGGACAAAGTGTAATGGAAAACGTCTCACCTGCACATGATTTCATGAGTCAGGAGAACGCGGCACATCTCCGGGTTCTTATCTTGACCTTCATAGATGATGGCCTTTGAACAGAGAGAAGAAGAAAAAAGTCAGTTTGGACTCACACATGGGGTTTTTTAAAGGGATACTCCACTTTTTTTGGAAATAGCCTCATTTTACAACTCCTCCAGAGTTGAACAGTTGAGTTTTACCGTTTTCGAATCCATTCAGCCGATTTTATGATATTTAGAAGAATATCAGTAACCAGACAGTTTCTGGTCTCATTGACTTCCATAGTATATATATTTTTTCCTACTATGGAAGTCAATGAGACCAGAAACTGTCTGGTTACTGATATTCTTCTAAATTTTAGAAAATCGGCTGAATGCATTTGAAAACAGTGAAACTCAACTGATTAACTCTGGGGGAGTTGTAAAATGAGCCTATTTCCAAAAAAAGTGGAGTATCCCTTTAACACTAGAATGAATCTTCAATTAAATGAAACGGTATCAAAAGATATGTTACAGGAAGTTGACCATCTAACATTCACACTTAACTTCAACTATGGAGTCACAGAAGCCAATTTCACTTGAGAAACACACTGAGAGGAGGCGTAATTCTGCCGTTAAAGCATGTTGGCCTGGTCGTATTTAATAAATATCAGCATGTGTCGTGGGGAATCGTCTATTTCAGGACAGACTGTCCACAGCTCTGGCTCCACACAGGACTTTGGCTCATTAAGTAAAGGAAAACAGAAGGTGAGAAATGAAGAAGAGCTCATTGTTTTACTTCTAGCTCAGGTAATCATTCTCTCTACAGGGCACGGGGCTGAGGTTGGGGTAACATGTGGTAGAGGATGGGATGTACAATAGCACCGGCTCAGAGCGGTTTGAAGGATGGGTAACAAGCCGAAGAACACCTGTTGTAGGTGGAGGAGATGATGAGGAACATAATTGATTGGTTGCTCAGATTCTAACTAGCGGGAGAGATCAAAACAGCGACAGTCGACGAGAAAACATTTATCAAAAATAATAAAAGTCTTCGCAACCAATTTTACTTGCATAATACAGTGTGTGTGAAACATGATATTTAACAAGATTATTTTTGTTAGCTGGCTAAATAAGTTCTGAAAAGGTCCAAATTCTCGTTAAGTTATGAACATGTTATTGTTAGTGGAAGTTTAACATCCAGTTTTCAAAAAAAAAAAAAAGTATCTTGGTGAACGTTGGAGAAAGCAGCGAAATGTTCCTTTTAAACTTTTTGCAAACATTGCTTTTGAATGTTCTCTGAATGTTCTGAAACAAGCTGCAAGTGTAAAAACGTTTTCAGAAAGACATTCCATGAACAATGTGTTACAAACGTTTTTTTGTGTGCTAACGTACTCTTACATTTGAGAGAAAGAACGGTAGCGAACGTGCTGAGAACGTCAGCTTCTGAATTTCCAGCGCTATAGAAAAAGAAACCATAGGCTATTTGTGAACGTTATTTTATAGTCTTGAATGTAAAGGCGGGCATACACTGTGCGATGTCTGTGAGATTTGATTTCAGCAAGGTACACACTCACACTACTCACCTACTAACGATTAAATTGCATGTGATGTAAAGCCAAAGCTCAGGATTTATGTGCTCACGCTATAGTCTGATCATTATAGAAGCTTGTTTCCACCACTAAAAGAAAAATAAATAAATAAATAGTTATGAATTTAAATCTCACGATTGCGAGAAATAAAGTCAGAATTGTGAGAAATAAAGTCGCAATTGCGAGATATAAAGTCGTAATTCTGAGAAATAAAGTCGCACTCAAAATTCTGACATCTTTTCTCAGAATTGTGAGATAAAAACTCGCAATTGCGACTTTACAAAACTCAATTTTGACATTAAACCATGCATTTCTGATTTTATATCACGCAATTGCGACTTTATATCTCGCAATTCTGACTCTATATCACTTTTTTATTTTTCATTCTGTAGCGGAAACAAGCTTCCATAGATAATCGATATGCGTGAAATATGTGCGATAAACCCCCGTGCCGGAGATATTGTCAAAACAAGCATCAGCTATCAATATCAAGATGATTTAGCATTTCCAATTTATATTAAATTAATATTAGTATTATTGTATTATCATTAGGGAAAGCTAATTTTATAATTAAATTAATCTGCTATTATAATTAATTCGTCAAGCAATAATTGCACTGAACGACAAAGCTGAACATCGGCCCGACCCAAAAAAAAAGTTCGAGTTCGGCTCAAAATCGGACGAAAATCTCAGCGTATGCCCGCCTTAAAGCAACAAAAAGACTCAAACCAACAACAAGAAGACGCGTCTTTCAATTGATTTATCCTCACTCCATTCGTCCATCATAAAAAAAAAAAAAAAAAATCGAATCAGGTTTTGATTTTCTGCGTTTTTCGCATCCGTAGCAATCAGTTTGAAAGGTGTTTCAATGGTGTTTTGACAATTCAGAGCCACTGAATCATGAATACGAAAAAAAACATACAAAAATGTCGGACTCAGTGTGCAATGGCCTTTAAACGAACTGTTTTTAGTGAGTTAAGCATGCAGTGACTCATGTATTTGGGTTCACAAGAAAATATCTTAATGTCTTATGGGCCGGTAATTTTTATTGTAGCAAAGCATACGGTGCGACAAGTATAATCCGATTCACAACTCTTAAGAGCGACTATCCAATAGAAGTAGAGCATATGGAGACGGGGGGAAGTCTCTCGCAGGTCCTCTGTTCTAGACTGCCTGCTGGCTCAAAACCACGCTCATAGCGGTAAACTTGAGGAACGCCCAATCAATCCCATAATGCAATGCGCGAGCGTGAAGCTCAACTTCCATAGGAATAAATTGAAAACGCTCACTCCGCTCGCACCGCGCTAGTGGACCCGCCCCAGCGCGCTCACGGTGCGTGTCCACTACAGCGGCAAAACTTCGCTCAGTTTCCGCTGGCAACGCTATGACGTCTCCGCTCTGGGGTGTGTCTGTTCAGACTCTGTTGCGAGTGTGTTTAATCTGTTTTTTTTTTCACTATATACACACAGTATAATCATAAGAGATGCACGCGATTACATTCGGAAATAGACAAGCTTTGTTTACATAAATGCCCCAAGCAAAGATATCCCCTCAATTTTATAAACTTTTATAAACCCAGCCAGTAGGCTATAATCACAATGAACACATCCTAAATTATTTAACATATCCTATATAACAACTGCAAAGCATCTAATTTGTAAACAAAATGATTTACGCACTAAATCCAGCATAAACTCCGGCACAATTTGCATATTTTTAAAATCTCAAAACAGACGTCACATTCCAAACCGCACATCAATTGGCTGCCGATCGCGTTGTTCGCTTGATATTTGCATAAAGTCAAGAACCTTTTTGACGCTTTCGGTCGCTCTCGCGGTCAATCCCATAATGCAATGCATGAGCGTGAAGCTCGACTTCCATAGATAATAATGCTGTTGTGATGCTGTGTTCCAGGCAACCTGTAACCCCTGTTTTTACAACATGTAACTGGGAGTACATCGATCTAGTACGAGTTCACGGGTGGGACAGTCGGGTTTGTCTGCCATTCCAGTGCACTTTCACGAGTAAGGTTGGAAAAACACAGGTTACAGGTTGCCTGGAACGCAGAATTAGGCCTAGTTAGCTGTTGTTACTAAGCGAGACTTTCACCTTCACTTTCACATCTGTCCTGTAATCTTATTCATTTAAGATGTATTATTGTATGATCTAAATATTTTTCACACTATGACACCTTACACTAGCCTACACTTCAGTATGAAAATGATATAGCCTACAATGTAAACTTTGCCTTACGCTAGTGATGTCGTACAACATTACTTTACTAACTTGCATTTGTCTGGGAACCTGATAACTGAGGTTAGCAATGAAATGGTAAAAAAAATAACGAAAACAAAGCTATTATTCATTTTACATAGATGTCATAGCCTGACAAATTAAATCACTGCAAATTATAATAGTTTTCTAAAATAACCTCATCACTTGAAGGAACACTCATAGACGAGGTCGACCTGGAAGCAATGTTAATCTTGGACTACATTGGCCACCGTAGGAGTTAAAACAAAATCGGAATTGAGAGGAACAGAAACTAATATTCACTGGATGCTCATATACCTTTTCACCGCTAGATGGGGATAAAAATCACACAGTGTAGCTTTAAAGCAGACGTTGTGCAACATTCAGTGATATGTCTTTTGTGTAGGCTACTTCAGGTTATCAAACATAAAAATTGTTCGGTTTGTTTGTTGATATGTTTTTTTATTTGTGACTTGACATCCACAGTTTAGCAAATCCCTTCTATTCACTCACTGATGTTTTTCTTTCATTTTTGATTGTAAAAATGTGAAGTGCCTATGCCTCCGCTAGCATATGATGTGCCAAAGCATCGGTGGCGTGTGGCACAGGGGCGGTAGGGGGAGGCAGGAGGCTGGAGGAGGTGGGTGCGAGAGAGCAGTTGGGATGCCAGACTGGAGCACGGTGCACCATCTGGTACGGCCCCCCATTTTTCTCTCAAATTTTCTCGGCTTTGCTCTCACCCCTCCTTAACGCAAAACACAGCACTGCCAGGCTGGCAAAGCCTCGTGTTGGACATGGTATGCCATTCCGAACAGTGCCGCCGCGTTTGACTTCGCCAAGCGTGTCACCTTGCTAAGATTCTGGGATCTCGTTCGTAGGCATACCGACTGGCAGCAAATCTGTCCCGTTACGCACAGTCATTACTCTCTGCCATGTAACAGAGGTGTAATTCAGCAAGCCTGTCCAGCATCAAAAAAAAGTTGGTCACATTGACCTCAACAAAAAAACGGGAGCAAAGTTATACACCAAGAAAAGGGTAATGTGACAGAAGAAATATCCAGAGATAGACGATACATCGGCTCATTGTTTGATGCCTTTCAGATGTACTTTACATTATACAAAGGCACTGAGAGCGATATTGTTACAGCCGGTGCTGGATTTGGCAAGCTCGGAGCATTTGTTCAGATGCTTTTCTTTCACTTTGAGGGAATGGGGGCCAAGGTCTTCTAGAAGTACACAGCATGCATCACTGTCTGCTTCAAATTTCTAACTTTAAACACCAAATCTATCTTAGCCCAATCCGGCCGAGGCGTGCACGGGAACAGCACTTGACGTAGTGCCTTAATGGCATAATGTGATATTCCTGATATGATATAAAATATAATTTGGGTTCCATCCAATAAAGTCACCATGTACTCAATTTACTCTTTTTACTTTCTTAATGCGCATTCTTACTTTTTAAAGGAGAACTCCGGCGCAGGTCTAATTGCACATTGGTACCTAGGCAACCGTTATCTGAGACTTTTCATGATTGCCGAATGTAAATAGTTTTATCTCTAAAAACAGTTTAGCCTATAATGCTAGTATATAGGGCATAGAGTAATGACAAATAAAAATCGCTTGTTATTACCACTAACAAGGCTCAAAATAGCCCCACAGTAACACAACAGCATAATAAGGGTATCTACATTCAAACCGAAGCATTGAGAACTTTGTCAGTGTCCAAACAGTTCAATAAGAACATATTTATATACATACAGTCAACTTCG
This sequence comes from Pimephales promelas, assembly GCF_988280905.1. Lineage (NCBI taxonomy): Eukaryota > Metazoa > Chordata > Actinopteri > Cypriniformes > Leuciscidae > Pimephales > Pimephales promelas. The sequence continues at coordinate 30,280,726 of NC_142787.1, forward strand.
CGAATACAGGAAGAAGCCATCTTTGAAAAATAGTCTCTACCAGTCGATCTACGAACGCCGATCCAAGTGCGCTGAACTGAGCAGAATCTCATATGGTCCGTTGTTTCCGGAAGAAACACAAACACGAACCGTTTTCTTCTCATCAATATAGCCGCGTTTCCACTGCCGGGCCAGGGCCGGGCCGTGCTAGTGCGTGCCAGGGCCAGTCGCGTTTCCACTGTCACTTCCGGGGCTTGATCGGGGCTTCCTCAGGGCCAACGGCCAGGATTTCTGGCCCGTCGAATACCTTGGGCCAGAGGGGGCCAGCTCGGGCTAGAGGCGTGTTCAAGGTAAAAGGCGGAGTTTATCGGTGTTAAGGAACGTTATGATCTGAAGCAAGATGCACATAGGGGTGTCCGATTAACTGTTTAAAATTGCATAACATTTTAATTTGAACTGCCTATGCCAAATGCTGCGCAACAAAGGCTATAGCTACATATCGACGAATTTTCAGATATTTGTTTGATTTTTTTGCCCCTTAAACATTTAAAATATTTGACAAATTAATATGAAAAAATATATATATTTTACTGGTTTTCTGAGGCCAAATTAGAACCTGGAAATGATATTTTCCCCGCAGTGCTGAATGAGAAGAGCCGTAACCACAGCCTACAGAAAGGGGATTTATGGGTGATTTATAGGCTATAATAAATGTGTCTGATAATAAAATAATATAAAATAACGAGGCATTAATTGTTTATTAATAAACTATTGTTTTCTAAATGATTTTCGGCTAAAAACATATCTCCATCTCCGGATGCACATTTAGAGAGAAATTAAGCTACATAAACATAGAAGATATTGGCTTTCGATTCGAATTTGTTCGTTTTAAATTGGACATTTAAAGCTTTAATCTACAAAGGATATAACCCCTGTAGACTAAAGCTTTAAATGTCCAATTTAAAACGAACAAATTCGAATGCGGTGGCTGTTTCAGGTCTCACGCTTCAGTTCACGGAGATCATGAAGCGCGCCTTGATTAATTGTTAAAGCACAACGTTTTCTTGTTATAAATAAATGTATCTGCGAATAATGTATTATTATTTTCTGTATGACCAGAAATTAAAGAGTATTTTAAGTTGTTTCCACTGAAAGAAATGCAATGAAACTGTTCACATGGGCGTCTCGCAGCCATCAGTGCGTGCTCCACACACACTGGATATGCGCTGATATTTGTCAAAAATATTGTGTTTATTTGTGCTCTGTTCCTTTTTTGGATAAAGACGTCTTCTACATATGCAGCCTAATAAAATGTTACAATAATGATGATGATGGTTATTATTATTATTATTTGCAGACACGGAGTTTTTGTGAAATGGACGTTTTGCTTATTTTCAATTGGCAATTTCAGTTTGAAGGGTGATGGAAATATGGGCTTTAACTGCTCCGTACTTGCTGCGTTTTATTTCTATAAATTAATTTCGTTTCAAATGGGGTCCAATCAGTTATTAAAGGTGTTAAAAATTTACTCTGTATCTCGAGGTTGCGGCGCGCACACTATGCACCGAGTATTAACCGATGGGCCTCGGTTAACGATTAATGAATAACTTGAAAACGTGCCCGCAGCCCTACTTGTTATATCGCGCAAAAAATCGCTGCTTGAAATGGAGAATCGCCTGTACTGGTCTCGGGACACTACTAGGGACTTTAAGCAACAGCCTCTGTGGAACGGCAACGGCATTCTGTCGGTCTATTGCGCATGCGCGACATTAACTGCTCTTTCGCGACGTTCTACTGTAACCGTCTACTACGGGAGAACAGCTGATTTGCCGTAGTCGTTACTACGTGACAGAATAAGAAAGTTAATGTGATGGTTTAGGTTATGTGGCATTTTAATCGTTTCTGTATATCATTAAATGCCTAAATCAACCCTTCTCTTACTTTTTAAAATCACTTTCTTTTTGTATTTTAACTTATGATTAAATTATCCCCTATGCCGTCCTCTTTACTGTTGCTTAGTGATGTTTGCGCTCTTTAGCTACGGCAGTTAACTGTTTACTTTCGGCTGCCGTTGCCGTTCTATCAACAGCTGTTGCTTAAAGTCCCTACTTATTGCAGCCACTACGGCAGTTGAGTTAATATACATGCTATCTTCCTAATTTAAAAAATAAATTAATTCATAATATAATACCCGCTGAAATGGGTTGGGTTTTATGACGTTTGATCCTGAAAGGCGTGTTAGGGGTGGGGTCTGGGGCAGCGCTGTGGGATACTGGCCCGGCAGTGGAAACGCAAGCCCGGTGCTTGAGGCCCGAGGCCACTAGCTCGGCCCGGCTCGCTGTTAGCTCTGGCCCAGCCCTAGCCCGGCAATGGAAACGCGGCTATTGTACATATGTACATAGACTACTGTTCGCGCTCACCATATCACCTTATTCACATTTCACCAGCGCACTTGGATCGGCGTTCGTAGATCGACTGATAGAGACTATTTTTCAAAGATGGCTTCTTCCTGTATTCGCGAAGTTGACTGTGTGTATAAAATATATTCTTATTAAACTGTATGGACACTGACAAAGTTCTCAATGCTTCGGTTTGAATGTAGATACCCTTATTATGCTGTTGTGTTACTGTGGGACTATTTTGAGCCTTGTTAGTGGTGATAACAAGCGATTTTTATTTGTCATTACTCTATGCCCAAAATACTAGCATTATAGGCTAAACTGTTTTTAGAGATAAAACTATTTACATTCGGCAATCATGAAAACAAATCTCAGATAACGATTGACTAGGTAACAATGTGTAATTAGACCAAAGGTTAATTTTGCGCCTTCAAGTTCTCCTTTAACAAAAGGAAACACGCCTTCAAAAGTCTGTAGATGCAAATAGATCAAATGTAATCAAATAAATACTTAAAGGTGTATTTTTATTTACACTAGTCTTAAAGATGCTATATGTATTTTTTAGCGGCCTCTATCGGTGATGTTTCAGATTGCAACCAATTTTTATTGCAAGAGTGCGCGTGCTCGATCACTCTTTGTATACCCTTGAAGTGTGCCATCTTGATAACTTTAAAAAATGCCTCGGCTGCTTTTATTAAGATCAAAGTACAGGAAGTGCTGTGATAAACACAGAAAATAGTTTCATTTTGATTTAAAAAGAGCGCCGAATGTGCAAAGGTGCCGTGTTAAACATTACCCTGTTAATGTTACAAGCGTGATATTTAGGGCGTTTTTAACTGCGAGAAGGGCACATTAATAAGCATTCAACGTTCAGATGCCTTGTGATACATATTTCATCTCGCCATGCACACTTTTCATATTTCATCCAGCGTTTTCCTCAACGGCTTTGATGTGACGCCTGAAATCGAAGGCAAGTAAACAAGACGCTATAAATACATGGAAACCTACTTCCTACACAGTTGGCATCATCTGTTAGCATGCCATTAAGAACACGGCTGCTTTTTTTTCCCAGGCCACTGCACTACCTTTAAAGAGGTGCTGTCTTGGCAGTGATTTCACTCTTTGTTCTCCCACACACACAGAAGCGTTCGCGTTCACGAATAAGTATCCCACCCCACCCCTGATCAGCTGTTCAGACATAAAGCCTGAGAAACAAGAGAAGAGGAAGACGGAGAGCAAGTGTTGGGCAGACAGACAGACAGGATAATAGACGAAGGGTTTCTAGAGACCGCGAACAGACATCTGAGAGACTTCTAGACAGTGCAAGAGTTTGAGCCGGAGACGAGGGAATAAAACAAGGCCGGAAGAGTAGACCGGTTAAAAGGATTGAACAAGCTCTTAAAAAATAAAGGTTCAACAATGGAACATTTCATGACAAGTAATCGTCTTGTCAAGCCAATCCCAATGTCTGCTAACATGGCGCATTTTGGAAAGGGGGCGTGGTCTAATTCAGTGGCTAAGTTTAGCTCAAGCAAAACAGGCATATTAAAAACATAAACAACCCAGGAGGTAATGAGAGAGGAAAAGGAAAAGAAGCATAGATGAGCGAGAAACGTGGGAGGTCTGCTGTCTGTGCGCTATGATGTCTCAGCGCGCCGCGATGTGTTGTTGCTGAAGCTGCTGATCACAGATTTAACTGTCAAACACACCTGAGAGCCTCAAACATCCCTGATTCTCACTTTTGCATCCCATTATGAGCAACAAACCCAGTACAACAGACTGATTTTTGCCCCCTAAAACATTTAAGCTGACAAATTCTAACCCTAAACTTAACCTCAGTGTGGTGTTGCTAGCACATCCTGATAGAAAGCAAAACTGTTTTGTAGTTCACTTTTAAAAAAAACTTTTGCTGATAATTTACTCACCCCCATGTCATCAAAGATGTCCACGTCTTTCTTTCTTCAGTCCAAAAGATATTAAGGTTTTTGATGAAAACATTCCAGGATTTTTCTCCATATAATGGACTTCAATGGGAACCAAACGGTTCAAGGTCCAAAAGTTTCAGTGCAAACTGTTCAAAGGGCTTTAAACGATTCCAGATGATGAATAAGCGTCTTATCAAGTACAAATAACAAATAAATAACAAAGTTTAAGTTTTATAAGCTCAAATGCTCGCCTTGCTCTGTACTGTGATGCGCGTTCGTGACTCTCCTGTTCGAACTCGTTAAAATCAAAATGAACAAATCTTTTTCCCCGAGTCAATTGGTTCAATCGATCAACGAATTGACTTGGAAAAAGATTAGTTCATTTTGATGAACAGGAGAGCCACACAGAACAGAGCAAGGAAAACATTTAAGACAAACATAAAACATAAACTTTGTTATTTATTTTTTTAAATGAGCGATCGTTTCGCTTGATAAGACCCTTATTCATCGTCTGGAATCGTTTAAAGCCCTTTGAACAGCTTGCACTGAAACTCTCATTTGGACCTTGAACCGTTTGGTTCCCATTGAAGTCCATTATATGGAGAAAAATGCTGGAATGTTTTCATCAAAAACCTTAATTTCTTTTCGACTTCAGATGAGTAAATTATCAGCAAAGTTTTTTTTTTTTAAAGTGAACTAATCCTTTAACTGGTATAATGCATGTTATTGTTTATTAAATTAACATGCCAAATTCTGTGGACTATTCTTCCCTTAACTCAACTATTCCAGGATAAATATAACTCTATCAGCGGCATCTGTGCCATATAAAAAAAAACCCTCCAAAAAAACTCAACATGTGAGAGTCAGAGCACGTACGCTAACCGCTAGGCCACTGCTATGACAACAAATGCAGTAAATTAGCAATATTGTGAGAGTCAGAGCACATATGCTAACCGCTAGGCCACTGCTACGACAACAAATGCAGTATAAAGTCTGAATCTGAAATCTATAACTCTGAGATGTTTACCATATCTCCCGAATCTAATCATTTGACTGTGACAGTAACTACCAAAATAACAAGCGTCTTGAGCAGTTGCAACAGTAAATCAGTCTCGCCACAGAATAATAAGCTCTGCAACCGCTCTGAGAGCACTAACAGCGAATCTGGACACTAATTACAGTCCAAGCTAAAGCAGTTTTCGCTGTTTTTGCCACCGTAACATAAACAGAGTGGTCGCCCGTAAGTGTTTCACTCGTGCTAGCGTTGCACAAGCCTCTGTGATTAGCATTTGTTCCCACAGTCACTTAGAAAGTAATAGTCTTGCTAACAAATTGAATTCAAGCTGCAGTCACATTTCCCCAACAGGTTCGAGTTGCTCGTGCGGATTCATCCAACGGGAAACTGATTGGTTTGACAGTGACTTCATGCATCACTGCATGATTGAAAAAAAAAATTCCCCACACTTTAACTCACTCCACAACCTAATAACTCCGGTCGTCTGTAACCCAATAACCACACTCTAAAAAATGCTGGGTTGTTTTAACCCAATTTTGGGTCAAATATGGACAAACCTGAAATGTTGGGTTAAAAATGTAATGTAAAAATTTAACCCAACGGCTGGGTTAGTCCATATTTGACCCAAAGTTGGGTTAAAATAACCCAGCATTTTTTAGAGTGCAGTAATAGGCCTAGTATCATCTGCACTCCCTGCACTTGTTTTAAGCCCGAGCCACAACATGGGCCGAGACACCTGTAGCTGTCTGTGGTCAGCCAGTCTCCAGGTCTCATTTCAACATCTCAACAGGTCTGACTGCCCCTGAGCCAAACCACATCTGATCCCTCTCTCTCTCTCTCTCTCTCTCTCTCTCATTCACCTGAGGAAATCAAAGACATGCCGACCGAACTGTGCGCGCTGTAAATCACTCGCCGCGGTGATTCCTGAGGTAACTAGCCGTCTTGTTGTTGGCGGAGGATGAGATTTGATATCCTCCGACTGCCGTTACACATGCTCCCCGATCTTTAAGTGTACTTCTAAGCGGATCCCTTCAGTGAGTGATTTAACCATAGGTTGTCTTCACATCTGAAAGTTTACAAGCAGCAAAAGGGGATCGCAATCTCATTCCTTGTGACTTCTATTACAACAAAAAAAAATAACGAACACAAGTGCTAAATATATTCCGAGAAGACTGACATGAAAACTGCCGGCAAACAACTACAAAAGATGTGCGAGGGGGAAGCCGAGGTGATTATTTTTTAACTTGACACTGATAAACAGCGCTCTAGCGACACTTCGCTCAAAAGTGTCGTGTCCTCCCACGAAGTGCAGCAAAGCAGATAGTTAAGAAACAACAGCTCTTCTTCCTACTGCCAGACTAGTGCTGTCACAGTAGCAGCGACTGGGGTTTAATGCGCTTTGATGTTCCCCACAACGCAACTCACGCGGGAGGGAGAGAGAGAGAGAGAGAGGTGCCGCCCGCAAGGTGAGTTAGCGGCCGCTAGCGAAGTGTAAAAGAGCCTAGCGTGGAGCCTTTCTCGCTTTGTTAACACAGGGAGATGTTTAATAGACGCTCTTTGACAAAAGCTAATCGCTAATTCCCATGACGCGCTAATTACGGCCGCGACTATCCGGGCCACACATGTGACAGATAGAATCAAACAGGAAACAGGAAACAGGCAACACTAATAATGTAGATCTGCCATGTTGCGCATACTAGAAACGAAACAACCCAGAGTTCAGAAGGAGGCAGCCGAGCGTGACATCTGAAACACACCAACGGGCAACACAAACACGTACACGAAAGAGGCCATGAGGAGACCCAGATAACAGGGTACGTTCTCAGAAGCAACATTATTACTGTAGTGTTAAAGGGATAGTTCAGCCAAAAAATGAAAATTATGTCATCATTAACTCGCCCTTGTGTTGTTCCAAACTTGTATGAGTTTCTTTCTACTGTTGAACTAAAATGAAGGTGGGCTGGTAACCAGATGCTTGATGGACCCCATTGACTTCCATAGTATGTTTAAGTCAATGGGGTCTACTGTATTCTTCACCACTGTATAAAATTATATTATCAATTAGTTATGAAAACATATGGTTTCACATTAAAATAAGTCAAGCAATTTTTCAACCTTTGTTTATAATTTATACAAGATTCAGCTCGTTTTTTAACCCTAAAACCGTATTCTGGACAAATGTGGGGCGGGCAAAATATTTTTGATTTATTTTTTAAAAAATACTTCCCTTGATCTGAGCGATAGAAGATTAGGCTACTTTGTCTAAGTTTGCTCCTGAACACACACAATTTTTTTTTGGATTCAATTCTACAATGTTAAGTGGGTGAAAAAAACTCCTTAATCTTGTATTTGGGTCAAAAATGGGCACCCGTAGAAATGAATGGGAAAAACTGTAATTTAGAGCATTCTAAAATAAGCCAAAATAAGACAGCAAAGTCACTTCATCTTTAGGTTTTAGCTCTAAGAACTTATTGGAATGATATTTTAATGTGGTTAATAAAAATAAAAATAAAAACATAAAAATAAGCATAATTTACATAGAAAATATGGTACTTTTTGAAGTAAATAAATTCAAAAATACCCCCAAAATAAAAAAAAACACCATAAATGGATGAGAGAAAACTTTATCGAAGACATTGATATAACATTTTAGAGACCTCTGTGCCCACATTTGTCCACAATTACAGGATTAAGCGCTATAAAGTCTATACGGTTTGAGGGCTACGTCAGTGATGACAAAATTTTCATTTTAAGTGAACTATCCCTTTAACAAAACACTTTTTCAAAGTTATCTCAAAACGCTATCATGATGCAATGTTCATGGGACATCTTTTTTTCTAAAACTAACGAATGTTTAGAGAATATTCAAAAGCAATGTTCTCATAATGTTTGGAAGGAATGTTCCCTTCATGTATGATATTTTTTAAATATTAAAAAAAACATTTATACACTCTAAACAATGCTGGGTTGTTTTAACCCAAAATTGGGTAAAATATGGACAAACCCAAATTTTGGGTTAAAAAAATATAATTAAAAATTTTAACTTTCACTTTCAACTGTACATTTGGGTTTGTCCATATTTGACCCAAATTTGGGTTGAAATAACCCAGCATTGTTTAGAGTGTAATAGTGTACTTTTTGCATGGGGGGGTCGAAAAGGCAAAACAAGGGGCCGCAAACTGACAAGAAAAATCCAAAGCAAACAAGCCTCCCCTAAAAATACACACTAACGCTCACAGTTAAACACTAAACAAACTTCCAACCGAGAAAAAAAAGAGGCCACATGATGCCGTTCTCACTATATGGGCATGTAAAACTGTGACACTGCCCCTGGGAGATGCGCGCGCACGTACACTACGCTGCAGTTCGACCTTTAGCATGTCCTGATGCCCCAACATGTATGAATTAGCCTCTGGTGACATGCGCAGATGGTGCTGTGCGGGACGAGATGAACCCTTACCTGTTTAGTCATGGAGTCAATTAGTCTTACATAAAAATCCTGCTCTGTTCTGATGCCTGGAACACAGAGAAAGGTGACGTCAGCATGTGCTTTTCCAAAAAAACACATTCACAATCATTATCGGTAACACTTGTAACATATGTAACATGCACTAAATGATGCATAATTACATGCAACTAACCCTCAACCAAACTCTAAACCTATAAACGACACCTTAAAATAAAGTGTAACCTCATTATCTATAAAACACTATTACAATGAAGACTAATAGATGCCATATTACACTGCATTCTTGAAATAACACAAGCATATTTTGGCAGCTTAATTGTATTAATCTTGGCATAAATTAGCAACACATAAACGTTTTAGTGCCATGTTTTTAAAACAAAATATTTCCAATTGCTAAAAAATACTGGGTGTTTTAACCCACTTTTGGGTCAAATATTGACAAACCCAGCAGTTGGGTTAAATTTATGAATTGCATTTTGTCCATATTTGACCCAAAATTGGGTTAAACCCTCCCAGCATTTTTTGTAGTGAACTTTTCTTTTTTTTTTACAGAAGTCATTTTGTGATGGAAAATAATTTGTCCTTATGCATGTTTATTTATAGTTTGTTTCATTAAAAATGTCAATTACAATATATAGGCCTGCTAATTTAAATGGTTAAATAAGTTTTTCTGAAAACACAATGGTTCAGTAAAAAAAATGAATACTAAATTGTGTCAAAATCACATTTTGTCACGAGTTCATTGCTTTTCAACCACTTCGATTGAACAAAATCCAAACTCAAAAATGGCAGAAGTGAAAAATGTAAAAAGCAATTTGCTTGAGAGGTAGAACTATAACAGCATGGTTTATTTAGAAACTGACCAGATGACAAATGATAGACAGGCTGTCAGATTACACACTAATGAACATGATCAATTCACACTCACTCGAAGAAAAAGCACATTAACAATTAATACGGCGTGGTCGGAAATAGGTTTCTAATTGATTTAAACCTTAAATGAATTATTAATGCTTTCAAATAAATCGGATGCATTGGGAAAAGTCGTGGTTTGATTTGAAGAAAGTAACTGAGAATTAGTGACTGCGTTTAATTGTTCAGACAGGAACGGGCTTGATCGGGTGAATCATTGATTTAAATCACTGCCAATCTTCGTCAAATAGAGATGTCTAATGACAGCACCTGCCACTGTTGCTATTTTAGTGCAATGAATCGCAGATCTCGATCAATGAATGTGCGCAAACTCGAGGCTCGTGCGCGAATGTCTTACCGTTGCTGTAGAGAAGTTGCAGTCTGTAATGTATGCCATTGTTTGTCTTTTCTCCTGTCGTCTCCTGGGTATGAAAATAATATTACAACAGGTCTTAAAATAATACACTACATAGTCATGTGAGGAAGGTCACTGCGCTTACAAAATTCAGTTGTTTGGACTCAAAAAAAATCAAGTTTATCAAGTTTAGAATCTCATAAATGCATTTCATTTAATGCATTAGGTCAAATTAATTTATTCACAGCTGAAGTCTGTTGTTATATTATAAAGTAGCCTATATAAGTTCATACTGATATAAAATGTTTTATTATGCATGCACGTGGGTATATCCATGATAGATTTTTATAAACATGTCAATTTTGTTATGAAGAATTTCACGATTATTTTAAGCTAATGTAGCTGTAAAAAAAAAAAATACAGGCATGCAAACTTAATTTTACTTAGAAACGCAAGAATTGCGGATTTAAACGTTCATCTTATATTAAAATATATTAACAATTATTAGCTTTGATCATATTAAACAATCATACAATTTAAATAACTATCCGGTTTAGCTGCTCATATGTTTTTAATCCTGTTAATATCGCAATATTTTTTTTTTTGAATTATTTATCGCAAATATTAGGCTATTTAACTGGTTAAGCGATATTAATATTTATTATTTTACTATACTTACTACACATTTTACCAGGAGTTTGCTGTTTACTTTCCTACAATATAAATCTCTGGCACCTTCAAAATTAAATATATGGATCGTAGGCTATTTGGTGCTCCGCTGATAAGTCAGTTTTGGAAACTCACCTTTTCTTTTTCCACAAATCCGACAAAAGAGGTTCTCTCAATTTCCACCGGCTGTCCTTGTCGGTCATAAAGGGCTAACACGAAGTGGAAGAAGTTGGATTTGCGGAGGTTTGATGGCGGTTGTTTCTCGAAGTGCGCCCGGGCCAGTCCCACTCCACTGCGGGGAAGACACGCAGAAAGGCCCGTGTTAAAAATAAAAAATCATCCTTTAGATAGGCTATCAGAGTGGACGTGTCATTGAAATAAAATGGGTGCTTAAATAATAATCCAATGAATAAGTTTGAGCGAGTTAAAATACCTACACAATAATACGCGTGAAAGCTAAATATTAACTTCATTATTATGATTATTTAAATTTTATTTTAGCTATTATTTATCCAGCTATTATTACTCTTTTCTCCATCAAGTTCAATCCAGTGGTTTTAAGACCTCCAGATGTGACTGCATGCAAAAGGAGGTGAGCTTTGGCAAAGTACCCAAACTTTGCCTCCAAATGAACTCATCAAAGCTCACTAAACGACAAAAGCAAAGCGAATGAAAGGCTTAATCCTCCACAATCCGGATCGGGTTCCCCGAAAACAAGCGCCGGCAGCAGCAGCAGCAGCAGCCCGATCAGTCCACGCTCGCTCCGCGGGAGGTGCAGCCGCAGCCCCGGGGGTCTCTTACCTCTGCGCGGCCGTGTTCGCATCCAGCACCCCGGCGCCTTGCATCCATGTTCGGACTGCGTTCATGCCGGCTCCGATGGGCTCCTCTTTCAAAATACTCCCACTCCTTTGGATGCTCTCCTGAATCCCAAACATGAAACCAGGATCTCTAACACTGTCTTTCCGTTGGTAGTGCTCTCAGGTGCCCACCTCCCGTGCGTAAGAGAGAGAGAGAGAAAGCGAGCGAGCGCGCGCGCGAGAAAGAGAGCGCTCAGATGGGAACGAGTTTGGAAACCAGGACAGATCCCGGTGTCACCAAGACGCAAAATGGAGACAAAAAGCAAAGAAGTCTTTTCTGTGATGGTGATGATTTGGTTTCCTGGTGCGATCAAGCAGATCTCATATCAAGTGTCATCATGACCTAACAACTTTTCTCCTCTTGTCGTCTTTTTCGGATGTTTCTTTTGTCAGGAGACAACACCGACAACAAAAAAGTGGGTAAATCAAGAGTAGGCTGTATCCTTAGCCCTCCTGATCAAATTGAAGTGATTTGTGTCTCTTCCCAAAGGAATCAATCCTTCCTTTGACTATATGAGTGGAAACTAAACACGAGCGCAGGAGCCCAGAGGCTTGAAGGAGGGACCGGGAGAGGCGGTCTCTCTCTCTCTCTCTCTCTCACACACACACACACACACACTCTCTCTCACTCTCCTCCACCCACTCCATCAGTTTGTCAGATGGCATTACTAAAGCATTCAAAAGAAGCTGATTGGAGTTATACGCTGTTCTTCCTCGCGCATCACGGCCCTGTATCGATCCATAGTTATCTTCTTCCTGATGCTGTAATTGCCGGATTGACAATAAAACACTTTGTGTCTTGTTCGCGCGTAAAGGATTCGCGTGAAGTGGCTATACTTGAGAGAGCCGTTAATAAAGGCAGATTGAATGTCGTCATCACAGTTGAATTAGTGCGCGCGAGGTGCGGTGTCGCTGCATGTCACAGTGCTGATCTACTTACAAGGTGTAAAAATGAAAAGACTTCAAATCCTTAAACTTTGAAGTGTAAAAATAGCTAACCATTAAAGAACATTTATGCGGAGTTTTTGTTTCCCAAAAAACAAGCCCATATGTAAAAAAGTAAATAAGTTGCTGCTTTAAATTTTTAAGTACACTCAACATTGATGTTTAAGTCATTTCAACTTAAACTACATTAAACTGAATTTAAATTAGTTGAATCTTGTATAACTTGAGTTGAACTTATTTTGATGAGTTAAAGCAATGTAAAAACATATGTTGTCATAGGCTAACTTATTGATCATATAGCCTAATTGTGTACAGTGGTGTTTTGTAAGGTTTTGTGTACAGTGAGGTTCAGTGAGTTCATTACAGTAGATCTGAGCTTCTTCAAATCAATGTTGTCTCAAGTGTATTTCACGCTGTAAAGCATTTGAATTTGACGGACGTTTTTACAAATAAATATCTCATGTAGGCTATTATTCAATAAAATTAGGCTACTGGATTTTACAATGTCTTATTCTTATTCAGTTAGAATTAACATAATAAAGAGATTACTTGTCACTTGGATTTTTTTCTTAATTTTGACGTCTATTGTCAGAAATGAGATTAGAGAAAACGGACTTCATTTGCTGATGATATGATTGATATGAAAAATATTCTGAGCACAAAAATAAAAGATGCTTTGCTTTTTTATGTGGTTGATACACGCACGCGCGTATGAAAGCAAATATGTTTTTTTTTTTAAATGCTTGGTAACACAATATAAATGAAAAACAAACAAAAATAGCGCACTAAATAGATTGCATTTGTAGATTATAAATAATTTGGACTCACTCTTGACTTGCTCTTAAAAACGTAAATCATTTTCGATTCGTTTTCTGCTTAGCAATGAAACAGGTGCACGGATATGTTTTGGTCAAATAATTAAGAATGAGAAATAACAAAATTCCAACAACAACAACAAAAAAAGAAATATTTAATTCACAGCTATAGGCTATTACAGTTCATGAATAAATATTTAATTGTATGGGGAATTATATGAAATTCAAAAAAAAAAAAAAAAAAAAAAAAGCACTCCTCTCCGCTCTTACACACACACACACACACACCCGGCGCAAAGCATCACTCACTGTAACCATTTTCTTTTTCCAAGCTGTGACTGACAGATATGCGGCCGTGTGCACGGGCCCCTGGGGCCACTGTATTTTTAGTTTGTCCCCTCATTCTCCCACGATGCACACAGTCATGCAACTTACATAGGATGTTTTTAAAAAAATCCCTTCTGGAAAAGAGATTTAGCTACTTAATCATGATGTCAATGAACCAGGTTACCCTAATATTCTTCTCGCGGATATTAAATAAAAATAATTACATAAAAATACCCTAATTATTAGAATGAGTTTTTTTTATATATAATCCTGATTCCCAACAACAACGTATGAAATTAAACAAACTAATGGCGCTGTACTGTATAAAAGTAAATGCTCATAACACATTTAGTGTTTTTAAACATATGTAGCCTATTAATCAAAGCATCAACATTTCATGCCCATGTCGTGTCTCTCTGGATGTTTTCTGTGTATCGTTTATAAATATATTCTGATGACATTTGTTCATAACACTCTTTATCGAATTCATTGCCAAATATGTTAATATAGCTTTATTAAACTGTTTTCCACCGTTGTTAAAAAGCATTTATCAAATGTTAAATTTGAAGCGCGCCATGTAAATCTCTGGTCATGTGATGCAACAGCGCCATCTCGCGATCGACATTAACATCACACTAACAGACCAGCTCAATCGATCATCACTGAATAATGGCTTACACTTTACAACACGGTCCTATTAGTTAATGCAATTAATAACAATTTAAGTATTTATTACACTTTGTTAACGTCAGGTAATAGTCAGTTCATGTTAGCACAGGTCCATCAAATAATATGAACAGATACAACTCTTGATTTTGATAATGTATTAGCAAATGTTCAATATATTACCAACGATAAAAAAATGGTATTGTTCTTTCATGTTAATGAATGTAACTTAATTAATGTTAACAAAGGAAAACTTGTTGTAAAGTGATACTGAATAATGACATTAAAGGAGTAGCTGCTAGATAATTTACTCACCCCCATGTCATCCAAGATGTCCAAGTCTTTCTTTCTTCAGTCGAAAAGAAATGAAGGTTTTTGATGAAAACGTTCCAGGATTTTCTCCATATGGACTTGAATGGGGTCCCAAACGGTTCAAGGTCCAAATGAGAGTTTCCGTGCAAACTGTTCAAAGGGCTTTAAACGATTCCAGACGATGAATAAAAGTCTTATCAAGAAAAACGATCGCTCATTTAAAAAAAAACAAAAAACAAAGTTTAAGTTTTATAAGCTCAAATGGTCGCCTTGCTCTGTTCTGTGATGCGCGTTCGTGACTCCCCTGTTTGAACTCGTTCATCAAAATGAACGAATCTTTTTCCGAGTCATTTGGTTAATTCATCGAACGAATTGACTCGGAAAAAGATTCGTTCATTTTGATGAACGAGTTCGAACAGGAGAGTCACGAACGCGCATCACAGAACATGCGATCATTTGAGCTTATAAAACTTAAACTTTGTTTTTTTTTTAATGAGCGTTTCGCTTGATAAGACCCTTATTCATCACAAGTAAATAATAAGCAAATTTTTTTTTTAAGTGAACTAACTAATCCTTTAACACTGATACTGAATACTTTAGTTTATACTATAATTAGTGATACTTCAATAACTTTAAAAAAAAAAAAATCCAAATAAATAAATCCCCCACAATACCACATTAATTAAAAAAAACCCACTGAACTTCATTCTTTCTACGTTTCCATTTTATTTTAGATATAAGAAAACTGTGCAAAAACTAATCGAATGCCATTTGTGTTTGCTCATACATCATATGTGTATTCATGCACACAAACTTCCATTCAGAAATGCATCTCTTAAAGACCAACAGGAAAACAATCAGTGTCTTCAGCATCAATCCCACTCAAGAGTGTTCACACGCTCCTCCAGACACTTCATCATGTTCACTGTCGCTCGAACACTGTGCGGCATATCAAAAACATGATAAAAGAATATACAAGGGAATATATATGTACACATTTATATTGAGCTATACTTCATCTGCTCCGAGAGCATTTGTTGCCCAACAAGACAAAATATTGATTATTCTCTTTAAAGGACATTAGTGCAAACATAGTATGGCATGACATCTCCGGCAAACAAAATGGAGAGCGTTTCTGACAGAAAAGAATGGCAAATTAAATCCGCTTTCAAATGACGAGATGAAATGCTGCTGCCAATATTAAGATCAATTTCAAACCTTTCAAGAAGTCACAAAAAAAAAAAAAAAAACTACTAAAATATCGTGATGTAAAGGGAATTATATAAGAAAAATGAATATCCAATGTATTAAAAAAAAAAAAAAACACATTTTAATTGATTGTCTACTCACTAAACGTTCATTAAAACCAGAAAACAGGTTTAGTCCACAAAGCCTGACCTTTCGAAAACGCTCGCTTCCAAGAACCAAGCCAACTGCCAAACTGACAACTCAACGTTATCTGCACTGATGGTTTAACATTATTTGTGACACATGGTAAAGAGAGACAAAAATATGTATGAAAAAGCCTCCCGGCTTTGTACATCCCTTTAAAACTGGGGTGAATAATGAGAGGTTGCTGTGATAAAACACAAGATGAAGTGGCTCAATGGCACTTTAAAGAACATTCCTCAGGGCTCTGGATTCAACAGTGGCGCTTCCGAAACACATTTACACACACACACACACACACACATCTCATTTCCAATAATCTAAACAGACCAAATAGCATGGCGTAGAATCATGAATCATCCATAAAGATGACGTTCATATTTTGAATGGACGCATACTGAACACTTTCCTGCCCGTCAAAGTCAAAACGCTGTTTTGCCTCTTCAGGGCAGTATTCTGAAATGTCCTGTTGACCAGCAATAATGTGAATAGATCATATAAAAGTAAGTAAATGAGTCGGTGAGCTGAGCGACCAGTCTTAAGCAACAGTTGACTCCAAAAATTAAAATTCAGTCATCATTTACTCATACCATTTCAAATTCATACGACATTGTTTTGTGGAACACAACGGCAGGAGTGACTTGGAGCTTTCATTACACACACACACACGTGCATGTGTATGTGTATTGAATGAAAGCTCTAAAAAGACGTACACATTTGTATATTTCAAGTAACAACCTAATATGGAAGCTTGTTTCCGCAACTGAATAAAAAAAATAATTAACTTTATATCTCGCAATTCTGACTTTATATCTCACAATTCTGAGAAATAAAGTCAGAATTGCAAGATATAAACTTGCAATTGTGAGAAAAAAAGTCCGAATCGCGAGACTTTTTTGACTTTTGACTTTTTTTCTCACAATTGCAAGTTTATATCTCGCAATTCTGACTTTATTTCTCCGAATTGTGAGATATAAAGTCAGAATTGCGAGATTTAAAGTCACAGTTGTGATATAAATCAGAATTGCAAGATATAAAGTCTGAATTGCGAGATATAAAGTCAGAATTGCGTGATATAAAGTCAGAATTGGGTGACAAAGTCGCAATTCTGAAAAAAAAGACAGAAGTGCGACTTTCTCACAATTCTGACTTTCTCACAATTGCAAGTATAAATCTCGCAATTATGACTTTAAAATACATAATTGCAAGTTTATATGTCAAAATTCTGACATCTTTTCTCAGAATTGTGAGATATAAACTCGCAATTGCGACTTAGGCCAATTCTAAAGGGAAAAAAAGACTAACTTTCCCCCCTCAGAATAGTTTAAATCTCACAATTCTGACTTTATATCTCACATTTTTGACTTTATAACACGCAATTCTGACTTTATAACTTGCAATTCTGACTTTCCATCTCGCATTTCTGAGAAATAAAGTTAGAATTGCGAGAAGTAAACTCGCAATTGTGAGAAAAAAAGTCAGAATTATGAGATAAAGAGTCGCAATTACCTTTTATATTTTTCAAGCTTCCATGGTTTCCCAATAAAAGTATTGGTGTCTTTGGAAAACTTTGAATCACAGACTACTTGTATGGAGATGTTTTTTTGTGTTAAGTTAACGGCCCTGGTTTCCTGTTCATCACATGGAAAAGAGCAGCTAGAACAAACGTCTAAATATCTCCTTTTGTGTTCCACTGAAAAAGTGTTTACGTGTGATTAAATGATGACAGAACTTTTATTTCGGGGGTGAACTATCCTCTTAACCATCTAGTCCTCAGCATTGGCAATATGAAGTGCGTGTGGCGACACCTAATAGGCTGATAGGTTGAGCGCTGTCATTTGCTCATGAAGAGAATTGGACATCTGATGTGCTGCATGAACCATCATCCTCATCCTCATCCTCATCCAAACCCCCTGCTGGGGCTGCGCCGCCATCTGTCACTACGTCACATTCTTCGGAGCTCCCCGATAGCGAGTCCACTTCAATTTCAGCCTCGGCTGAGGTTATCATTGGGGGAGTGTTTTTTGCATGTGTGCCTTCCTCAGTGTCTAACTCTATCTCTGGTTCACTCTGCTCCTGCTCCACCTCTGCTGGGTTCTGATTGGCTTGGGCGGCGGCACCTGGAGAGCTAATTGGCTGTAACTGGCTTTTGAGTTGCCCGTGGCACAGAGGACACGTCTCTTGTACGTACAGCCACTTCTTTAAGCAGGCGGCATGAAAAAAGTGGCTGCAAGGTGTGATGACAGCAGACTTCATATCCTAAGGATGGAAGCAAGAAACAATGTTTAAAGCTCGGCAGAGAAAGTGAAAGTACCAACGTGTTGACAGTAGGGGTGGTTGATATCTCCGATTCGATTACAGTCGATTTTCGATTATTAACGGTTCTCGATTAGCGATTACTGATTTTCCATTTCACAACAGTAATCGAAAATACGAAAAAATAACTAATTAATACATTTTGGTATTAATTGCACTTTTTTGATTTGTTTGATATTCAATGAAAATGTAATGATGGTTAGTGAGGACATGCAAACATGCTTGTTGTCTACTACTTCGGCAACCCATTATCTTTTTTTTTTTAAAGCAATTGTGTTGCATTATAATGCAAAGGCACCTGGTTCTATTAATTGACAGCATTAAAATGCATTTTGTGATTTCCTTCATTGAAAATTAGAGCCAGACCGATATTATCGGCCGATATTAGGCATTTTCCAAACTATCGGTATCGGCAGTTATCATGGCCGATAAATGAATATCAAAAATAAAGTAAAAATGGACGAAAAACGCTTGAACCATGTCATGAGTGTTGTGTAGTTTGTCCACCAGAGGGCACTCTACACCGTTCCTGTTGGCAACACTCGTTGAGTTGGTCACGAGACGTACATTGCTTGAATAACAATTAAAAGAACATCCCCATCAGTTCTCTTAACTCAAATAAGCATGACAAAATTTGTGGCCGGCGGAAGTTTCCTTGGCCAGTTATATTGAAAATGCATGTTTTACAATTTGCAGTATGACGTAATCCATTGCTAAATTATGGTCTACATAGACTAGTTAACCATAAAGCTAGCTAATGCCTATAACTATGTTGTGACAATAAAATAAACTTTTAGAAAGTTTCTTTTTAAAATGCATTATCATATTATTTTGGTTAAAACTCATAAATAACTACAAATAACTAATGTTGGGGAAATCTGTTAATGTTTTGTTGCGCCTTTCTGAAATAAAAAATTAAAAAAATATCGGCCGATATATCGGATTTTAAAACCAAAAAATATTTGTATCGGCCTTCAAAATCCTTCATCGGTCGGGCTCTAATGAAAATCTTTGAAGCAAGTTTGGGGGACTTGAAGGGCATCCGATTCAGAGAATCACCCAGAAAGTCAAAAGAACAGCATTTATCTGAAATAGAAAGCTTTTGTAACATTAAACAACACCGTTCAAAAGTTTGGAGTCGGTAAGAATTTTTATTTAATTTCTTGGGCGAAAGAAAAACGAAATCTATACTTTTATTCATCAAGGATAAATTGATCAAAAGTTATAGTGAAGACATTTATAATAGGGATGCACGATATATCGGCCAGCATATCGGTATCGGCCGATATATGTTCATTTTTAATGTTATCGTTATCGGCCTGGTAAGAAAATGTGGCCGATATATTAAGGCCGATATATTAAAGCCGATAAATAATGTATTATTCCCTTCAGCTGAGACACTTGTTGAGAACTGTTTATGTTTTTGAATTTCTTGAAATATGATTGAAATCTCTTCAACAAATGAAAATACGGTTCGCAATGCAGTGCAAATCTGTCATATCGGCTATACAACACTATAATAAGAACATCATTATAATGTGCGCTTGGGACATGGATTTAATTGTGAGATTTTTGTTTTTGTAAATCAGGCTCTCAAAATTAGATATAAATTTGGATTTAAATTTATCGGCCGATATATCGGTTATCGGCCTTCAAAAATAAAGAATTATCGGTTATCGGTATCGGCCAAAATTTTCATATCGGTGCATCCCTAATTTATAATGTTACAAATCGATTATCTGAATATTTTGTGGGGTTTTTTACATTTGTGAATCGATTCAGAATCGTCCACGTCCGCGATGCATCTAAGAATCGTTTTTTCCCCCCACCCCTAGTTGAAGTAATGGATAGCGAGAGCCAATTCAGTTTCAAATGGAAATGATTGGTTCAAGAATCACTTCCAAAACTCTTAAACACCCATTTTACCTGAAAGCAGATCGAACAGATGTCATTATGTTGCTGGAGTTGTAAAGTGGAAGCAGTGGGCATGTTCTGGATCTTGTGAACTGCATCTCTGCGCAACAGGAAGCTCTGCCAGCCCAGCTGGGCCCTTAGCCACACGTTATAGTAGGAGTGAACCAGGATGATGGTGGAACCCATTACGGTCCATTCACCAAACAGGGTCTCCGAAACCCCGTAGGCCACCACGCACACGGCCACCAGGAACTCCAGGAGTCGGTAGGTCCCGTTGACGATGTAGATGACTTCATCCATGTTCTCAACCGGAGCCTTACGAAACTCCTCCACCATGAAGAGGATGTAGATCAGAAGGGTGCCGAGAACCTGAGAGGAGTGCAGTCCGTGTTACTATATTATACATGAATGAATATACAGATTTATTATTTATTTTAGGGCTGTCAAAAATATTTAACACAATCCAGCATCAGTTTTCCCCCTTCTTGGCCTCCTTTGGGTAGCAATACAGTATACGAGGGGTCGACAACCTCTTTGTCATGAAGCGCCATTCACAGTCACTCCTCCCAGATGAATATTTTAAATATTCGATCAGATCAGAGTAAGCACATGAGGTGACCGGGTATGCATGCATCAGTCATTTTGATGTGTGTGCAATGTTTAACAGAACTTCATATACTTGACTGAATATCTACGAGATGTAATGAACAATGAATAATTAACTGTTTTGTAGCTATACAAACACTTAAATTACACTTTTATTTATTTTTATAATAAGAAGATTATATGAAATATAAACATTTAAATGGTGGCTGTCATAAAAAACTTGCCAGATTTATTCAAATATGCATTAAATATTGAAGAACATTAAGATTATAATGCATATGTAATATGATGTATATATTTAGCAAAATGCTCCTCTCTAGTTAGGGTTTTCTGAGGTAAATATGACGATACATGACATTGATTACAAGCTGTTTAACTGACGTCTTTCCACGGTTGAAACGCTGATTGAGCGAATCAATGTGTCATGATCCGGATTTCGATAAGTTGTACTCTATCTTTAACACACTTTCAGATGCTCATTCATGTTTATTTGGCGCTGTAACTGGTATTATTAAGCCGGAAGAGAGATCAGCCCTGCTGCTTCTCCAGAGCGATTTATGTTTTTGAATTTCTAAAGAAAATGGACGTAATTTGAAAATTGAGACTTTGTTTCATATCAATAGTAACAAAGGACAAAGATTATTGCGATTTTTTTTGGATGCGCGCAGCCGTGACACAATGTTACATTCATTCAAATGAAACAGGATGACTAATCGATTCAAGAATCGATATCGGTTCGTAAAAATGAGAATCGATAAATATCGAGAAATCTATATTTATTACCCAGCCCTAGTATTTATTCCTCCTAACTTAAAGGGAATGTCTAATGCTAGTCCATGCATACTGACTTATTTACGCTGTTAAGGGCCGTACACACAGTTCTGTTCTGAGGAAAGATTACCTCAAACTGTAGATCTGTACTTTACATGAATGAAATGCATACACCTCTCTCGCTTTTGCTCACATGCCAGCAATTACCCCTCCGCATGCCAGTGTTGCCGACCCCTGCAGTATATGGTCACGCTCTCCGGGTTCGACTCACCAGCCCTGGCGACGTGCGAGAGAGCGGCCGACCGAGGATGGTCTGCATGTATTCCTATTCTATGATCAGCCAATCAATCATTCATTCAAGTGCTTTTAAACCATTCAAGGGTGATAAGACACAAAAAAAAGAACTCGATTCATACTGTATCGGCATTTGCATTTTTGTTCTGTTGTATTTATGTTTTCTCGCTTGTAGTTTGCTTATTCTCAATTAAAAAAACAGAAAAGAAATCAATCACGATTCATGGCTCGACATTAAGCCTTGTCATGTGCTTGTCCTTGTCCAGAATAAAAAAGCAAAAAATAAATAAATTATATACATTTTATTTTTTATTATTATTATTATTATTATTATTCAGGACAAGCACATGACAAGGCTTAATGCGCGTGTATATATATATATATATATATGTGTATATATATATATACACACATATTCTGAAGCGATATTTTAAATCAGTGTTCCATCAGCTTTTACATACTTAAATCTGCATATTTTTGATAATTACCCCAGTGCTGTTATTTACCTTTATTATTACAATTTTATTATTACAATTTATTATTTATTTATTATTACAATATTTATTATTACAATATTACATTTTATATTATCAATATTTTATGTTATATTATCAATATTATCAATATTACAATATTATATGTATTACAACTTTATTATTACAATATTACAATTATTTTTTTTTACCTTATTAAAATGTCAGAGTCTTACAATAAATTGACTTATAATAAGACTATGGGACTCTTACCAATCAAATTAAATTATTTGCACAATTACAACAGCAATAAACTATGGCATGAGTTTTTGTACATTTTTGAATTTTAAAATGCAATAATTTACTAAAACAGCAAAAATAATAAAATGAAAGAAATTTAACCTACTACTACAGCACTTGATCTACTAACAAAAAGCGCTGTGATAAAGTGTTTATTTATACGTGTGCTGTGTGTGAGGTGTGTGTACCTGCAGTGACGTGAGAATGCTGGAGGAGATGATTATGAGCAGCCAGAAGTCCATGCGGAAGAACTGGCAGATCATGTAAGCCATATAGGCAGGGAAGATCAGCAGGAAAAGACACAGGCTCACTGCTCGGAAGTGCTTCCACAGACTCCTGTGAGAACACAAGAAACAGGAAAAGCTCAAGATACAGCTCCTCAGACATAGTACTCGAGAAGAATTATTTCCTGATTAAAATCCGTATAAAAACAACATGTTTTAGCATTAAAAACATGCACACTGAAACTTAAAAAAAAGAAACAAGAACGTGCATTGAGAACTACACCAGAGTATCTCTTTTATTCATATGGTCTCAAGATTTTTCTTGAAAAATAGTCAATTCTGTAATTGTCACTACTCCTGACTAAACCCAACTGTGATGCTTTTATTCTCATATTTTTTTATATTTTAATTTTTTATAATAATGTTTCTAGTTGTATTTGTATATGTGCACTGGAAGCCTCAGCACCAAAACAAATTCCTTGTGTGTGCAAGCACACTTGGCAATAAAGCTCTTTCTGACTCTCATTCTAATGATTGACCAGCCCAAGGTATCTTGAGGTGGTGACCATAGACCTCCATTATATGACTGACAGACAAAATATCAAAATTGAAACTACTGCGGAAACAAAGACACCTACATCTTGGATGCCCTTGAGGTGAGCTAAAACATACCAAAAATTAATTTCAAAGTGAACTATCCCTTTAATTCTGTTCAGGCATGATGTAGGCAAGAGGTGCTAGGGCTCTTACTTGTCTCTGGAGGCCCCCAGTGCTAAAACTATAGGGTCAGCAATCTCCAGCATGGACTGTAGGATGGAGGCCACCACGATGAAGAGGATGATGCTGAGGAGGAAAGCTCTGTGAATGACCTGGAGCTCAATGAGACCAGTCTGAACAGCCAAGATCAGTAGAGTGATCCCCTCCGTCATGCCTCTGAAAACCAGAAGAGAAAGGCATTACTGGATACACAAACTTTAACACAAGTCTGCAAAAATGTCATGTTTTGAAAAGGAGTATCGTAAGCCTATTTGGTTGGATGTTTCTCACCTGTGCATGGCGTTGTCATTCATGAAAGCTCTGTAACCCTGCAGGTAGAACTTGCAGAGAGTGAGGACGCCCAGCGCCACAAAAGAAACCGTGAAGACCAGCCCCAACAGTGAGTAAGGAGTACTACAGCACTCAGCGATACTGCAGAGAACACACACAGCCACAAACTAAACATTCACATATGCTAGATATTAGGGGTGCAACAATTCGTCGACGTTGTCGACAAAAATCGATAATAGAAATAGTAGACAATAAATTTCATTGTCGAATTGTCGCCAGACATGTTTTTTTTTTCCGACTGAGCACATTCGCTTCTCTGCTGAGCGATACCATACAGAAATGGCAGTGTCCAACGCAGCAGCTGCACATACCAAAACATCTAAAGTTTGAGAGCATTTTAGCCTGGATACGGTGAATAAAAAGGTTGCCTGTATCATGAAAAGCAGTCCTAGCTATCACGGCAGCACCTCGGTGATGCACAAACATTTAAAATAGGGCTGGGCGATATGGCCAAAAAAAATTATCACGAAAATTTTTTTTGATATCAGTCGATATCGATAATTATCACGATATGTCAAGTATTTATTTTTTCAAGTTTAAAGGCATATTTTTGCAACTAAGTGAAAGTTGTAGGCTATAAACCAGAGTGTTAATTGTGTTTTTAAACTACTCTTTAAATTTATGTTCATTAACAAAAACAGTAACATCTGTTTTTTTTTTTTATTATGCAACAACCACATTTTTATTTGGTAAAAAGTAATATTCTGACTGTCTGAGTTGTATTCAAATTAACCATTGGTCATCCAGTATCATGCATTTAGATCATGATGACCACAGATAAAACCAGGTATAGCCTATAACTTAGCTCCTCACTATAATGGCATAACTTGATGGTTTCTGTATTTTTTGTTTGAAAAACAATAGCCTAACAGTTAAATACATTATTAAATACTGTACTTATATTCCATTAGTCATAATACATTGTCTACATTAATAATATTATACAATTCAATATGTATATCCCACATTTCATGGTGCAGTTAATATTACCAGGCTAACCTTACAGTAAATCCATGGTAGGCTAAATGGATTCAGTATCAATTCAGATTCTGACTGGATCGTTGCACGTTGCAGTGTTTCTCCTTTTTGTCAGCATTGTTTCATCTGCCTTTAAACTGGTTTAAACTTCACATTTGTGTTCTTTGTTGAACTCAAGTGCTTCTCACTGGATCTCGTGAGCAAAACGATCAGAGGCGCGTCTCCGTGAGCTCGCGCTCCGCTCAATGCACTGCCATTTGGACTTTGACCCGAGCGGATAAATGCTCCGTGTGGCGCGCGCGGTTTAAATGAGTTTCGTTCCGCTTTTGACGCATAAACATTATCGAACATTTATCGACCTCTTGATATCGTTTTATCGAGGAAAATTATATCGCGATAATTATCGTTATCGTTTTATCGCCCAGCCCTAATTTAAAAAGAAAGCACGTCGGACAGTTGAATGAAACGGAGTTTGACTCGCCTCGGCAAGATTTACTGTATTTTCCGCAATATAAGGCGAATTTAAAAGCCTTCAATCTCCTCAAAAAACGACAGTGTGCCTTATAATCCGGATCTTCTTATATATGGAACAATTAGTTAACAACGCCCCGCGTTATTAAATTCGCTCGCGAACTCGTGCTCGTGTCCATCTTATGCCTGCTTTGTCACACGGCCAGTTCAACCTCGTATAAATCAGGTTATGTGTGTCTCTCGCTCACGAGCGCTCACTCTTAACAGACACACTGTCCCCGGCGCTACTCGCGCGTCACAGAACGCTCATAAAGCGCTCCCCGTTCATAGTAACCGGGTCGTCTCACACTCTCATTCATAACAGCCAGCTGTAGCTGACGAGCCGCCGTAATATATGAGTCCAGGCTGCGAAAGTTACGTGCACGCCCCAGCGCGCTCACACTAGCTAATAAACGCCTCACCAGCTCCGGCGCCGCGCACTACATTCCCTTTGCACATCTAGTTGATGCATAACGCAAAGTCGCACACCCAGTCAAACGTGTGACTGCAGTATCTTATGCGCCTCATAATCCGGTGCGCCCTATATATGAAAAATGTTCTAAAATACAGGTCATTCATTGAAGGTGCGCCTTAAAACTGTGGAAAATAGGGCAAATAACATGGAAGTCAATACGTTTTGTTTTGGATCACGAGTAGTAAAGTTATTTTGCAACAGATTGACCACTGAATGTATCTCACAAAATGCACTTAATATTTTTGTTTACTGTTTTATTGCTGCCAAAGTGCCTGCCCCTGGTTTAGCTACAGGAAGAAAATGTTTACTTGATATTAATTAATTTTTTCTTGTAAAACAAATGTGCCTGGCCTTTATAAAAATGATAGAGTTTCTCTATTTATACATTTATGTCTATACTGACCAAGCACTCTGCCTAATTGGTTTTAGACAGGGCATTTTTTATTTACTTTTAGTATGAATCGACCTATCAGCAGCAAAGTTCAATAAAATATGCATTTTTCATTGAAGTACCCCCTTCTTTCTTGTGTTTACTATCATTTTCCACAAAATTAAAGCAATTCATGCTAAATTTTAGAAAAATGTAATAATTATCCGATTAGTCGACTAATCGTTTCATTAGTCGGTGACTAGTCGACTATTAAAATAGTCGTTAGTTGCAGCCCTACTAGATATTGTTGAATTGTGTTCTACTGCCCTAGTATCCAGTTTGGTTTATGATAAAGGAGCTGTTCTTAATCTTTGTTGCAATGCATTCACGGTAGAGCCAGACCGATATATCGGCAGGCCGATATTATCGGCCGATATTAGGCATTTTCCAAACTATCGGTATCGGCAGTTATAATGGCCGATAAATGAATATTTCAAAAATAAAATAAAAACGGACAAAACACGCTTGAACCATGTCATGAGAGTTGGAGTTTTATAGTTTGTCCACCAGAGGGCACTCTACACCAACACTCGTTGAGTTGGTCACGATACATACATTGCTTGAATAACAATTAAAAGAACATCTGCATCAGTGCTCTTAACTCAAATAAGCATGAAAAAATTTGTGACTATCATGTCCAGTTTTGCTGCTGTTAAATAAGCCGAGAGTGAAGTGGAATTAGCTAGTAATAGTTACGTTACGTTGTTACAGTGTAGTTGACCTACTGTCCTTTTAACTTTTGACCATATGACTGAAGTATTTCTTTAATAGTGCGTGACAGTTCTAGCAATGAGACGTATCATCTCTCCTTGGCCTGTTATATGAAAATGTACAATGTACAATTTGCAGTATGACGTTATCCATTGTTAAATTATGGCTCATTATAGACTAGCTAACCACAAAGCTAGCTAATACAACTCTCATCAGTTTGTTCTGTTGTGACAATAAAAGAAACACGTTTTTTTAAATGCATTAGCATATTATTTTAGTTAAAACTCATAAATAACTAATGTTAGGGAAATCTGTTAATGTTTTGTTGCGTGTTTCTGAAAAAAATAAATATCGGCCGATATATCGGAATATCGGATTTTAAAACCCAAACATATTTGTATCGGCCTTCAAAATCCTTTATCGGTCGGGCTCTAATTCACGGTTATGTGTGTATTAGGGGTGTAACGGTAACCTCATTGGCTCTTGCTGAAGCTCAAATGTGCTGCGTAACACGACATTAGTTCTCGCACATCAAGTGAACATACTTGAGCTTGCGTTTACCACAAATGATGTGTGATTTGATGAAAATATATATATATATATGAAGAGTTCAGATGCAAAAGCCTCTAAATGCCATTTGAAATTTTCTTCTTTAATGATGATTTTTATCAAACTTGTATATTTAAGTTCAGTAATTTCACTTAAATAACAATTAATAGGTAATCTTCATTGCCATTTAAGTGAAATCACTGAACTTAAATATACAAGCTTGATAAAAATTATCATTCTAGAAGAAAATTTCAAATGGCACTTAGAGGCTTTTGCATCTGAACTCTTCATATATATATATATATATATATATATGTGAAAAAAAGGCTAAATGCAATCTGTTCATCATACAAAGCAACCGAGTCACTTCAGAAATTTGGACTAAACTGCTCAATTCATTCATAAATTGATTACTTTTACAATTTCTTTATGAAGTGTCAGTTTTGTAGCTGTCAATGGAGGGACAGAAAGCTCTCAGATTTCATAATTCGAAGATGACAAGAGGGTGAATAATTAATCAAATGACTTTCATTTTTGGGTAAACTATTACTTTAAATTTGAAGAACGAGTCTTTTCTCACTCTAATATGAAGTGTTACAGTGTGTACGTGTCATTCAAGTGTGGTGCAGAAGTCAAACCTGGTGAGGAACAGGAAGAGCAGCCTCTCTCGGGAGGGCGGCTGGTCCCGTGTGCTGAAGTATGTGTATATCTGCAGTGCGAACAGAACCAGCCAGAAGCACATGAAGAGAACAGGCAGAACCAGCTGGTTCCACAGAGACATGCCCAGCGCCAGCAGACCGTACACCTCCACCACCTACAGAACACAGGGAACCAAGCGCTCAGTGATTGGCAGGCAGGAGGAAATAGGTCCACAATTTACATTTTTAAATAAAAAATGAACATAACTGAGAAAAAAATATTTAGAAAGCATAATTACATCGTAACGCCTTATTTTGCTCCCCGTTTTCATAAAACTAAATTTGAAATCTTTAATATTCAGAATGTTTGAATGCATCAAAATATTTTTTAATAGTATTTGTCAGCACCTGCACACCTTCTGGGGAAAATATTTCAATTGAATAATTCATGGCTCATCTTTAACCAAATAAAACATTTTCAATTCAACTCGCCTTTTGAAAAGGACAAACACACAAAAGAAATGTCAAAATACGTGCTATCTTGGCGAGAATCTGGAGTGAATGAATCACTGAATGTGTGATTCACTGTGAAGTCATTTTGACTTCCAATATAGTTCAGAACTAAAAACTAGGGGGACTATGTGAAAGGAAAACAATGTGTCATGGGGATGCAAGAAGTTAACATTCAACATGAAACTAAATAAGGCTTTACATATTGATTTGCTACCCTGTCGTGGGTTAATGCTGTCACGCATGCTGTGCTGAGCCCTTGCATTCGCTGTATCAAAATTATTAGTTTGCAAGAATAAATATTAATATGTTTAGGGCCCTATATTCGGTGCAAACATTCAAATTGATAATTATTAGTTCCTGCAAGTGTGAACCGCAAACACAAAAAAGTTTCACTACATTTTCTGCTAATAGTTTTTTGGACTAATTGCAAAGCATTTTTTTTAACAGATGTTAACTGTTAAACTGATGTTTTTTTTTGTTGTATCTAATTTCCATGTTTTCCAGGACTGGAAAATTGTTCCTTATATTTTCAAGATTTCCAGGTTTTCCAAGATTTTTACTTTATTTTTACAATATTACAGTTTTTTCCTGCATTTTTGATCAAAATGCAGCTTTGGTAAGCATTATACTTCAAATAATAATAATAATATTACTATACAAATTTGATTTGACAAAATGATTTTCATCTGCGGTGTGGAAAACGTATTTTTAGGACAATTATTTGCTATAAGCTTTGA
Source organism: Pimephales promelas (assembly GCF_988280905.1). Lineage (NCBI taxonomy): Eukaryota > Metazoa > Chordata > Actinopteri > Cypriniformes > Leuciscidae > Pimephales > Pimephales promelas. The sequence continues at coordinate 30,310,306 of NC_142787.1, forward strand.
ACACAATGCTTTTTCTCAATCACATGCAGAACCATCCTGCAGTCGTACCTGCACCAGCTCTCGGTAGGCAGTTTTGGCCAGATTGTACGGCACCAGCAGGTTGGAGGCGATGAAGTAGAGCACCTCCAGACCGGTGAAGATCATAGCAAAGCGGTTGATGAAGACGATGGTCTCCAGGGGCACGAGGCACAGTCTGGCCACTAGGGGGAGCAGGTGTGCTGAAAACAGCCAGATCTGTTTGGTCTGCATGACGCAGGAACACAGCGTACACACCACAACCTGACCTGAGGGAGAGGATAGTCTTACTGAGCAAACACAAACGTACAGAGAAAAGTCACACTAACACATCTCAATGCTTCCTCTAAAAGGCCGCTTTCAATGTCCCTCCAATGTAATTGGCTTTGCTGTGTTGACATGGCAAATAAAAGACTCAATTTGACTTTTGAATTTGATTTGAAGCTTTTTGTGCTAGTTTGCTGCATCACAAATAGTCACTGTAACACAGTCAGTTCACACAATAGATTTGACGTTAGCAAGAGTTTCTCTTATGTGTGTGCTCTGTGTACAACATGACATGTCACTTGACATTGCTAATCATAAGGGCCAAAGCCAACAGTGATTTAGCCGGGCCAGCAAAGATTACAGGTTTTGTCTATGAAGATTTTCCGTGCAAATTGTGCTTCATTTCAAGGGAAATGTGGAAATCTGTGTTTGTGAACATATTAAAACGTCTATATATAATACAGATTTTTTTTTTACATGATTAATATTTGGATACTTCTTACAGAAGTAAATATCTTTAAAAATGACTTCTGCTCCCAATCTTTTCAACAAGAATTCTTTAAAAAGTATGTTCTGCAATCCTTTCAACCCATTGTAATATTTTACAGCTTAAAACTACTTTAGAATATTTCAGAGGAAAACCTATTATATAAATTGCTGTGACTTTCCATTATGTTTATGACTATTTCTGTCTTGCACAAACATAAAAATAATAAATAAAATCAATCACGACAACTAATTCCTGTCCGAAAAAAACTTCAGAGCTTGGCATAATTACAAATTTTACATTCATAGAATATTTGAGACTTTTAATAGAAAAATTCTATTATTTATAATTCTTAATAATTTCTTTTAAATTCTTAAAATTCTATAGAAAATCGTATAGCGCAAAGAGAAATTTCTACTGATAAAACATTAAAAAACTTATAATCCTAATTTATTTAATTCTATTATAGAAATTCCGATTTCCCAAACCTACAAATTAGAATTTTAAATTCCCTTATATTTCAAGATTTTTAAATAGTAATTTCCAGGAACCCTGAAGAACTGTTTGTTTGCTAACGCTTCCTTTTACAGTCCAGTTACCCATGTAAATACTATGTACTTATTTTAGTAACTACAATTACTGGGTAATAACTAGTACTAACCCTGAACCTACCCCTGTTCCATGTACTTGCCTTATATTAGCCAGCACTTACTAGGTAAGTACACTGTAAGTATACTGTACTGTAAAAGGAAGCGTTACCGTTGCTGTCGAAGCTCCTGCATTACAGAAGTACTGTTTTAGTGGCATCTATTACTTCCTATAAGCCTGAAAAACTGAACAGAAACACATAACTATTTCTGCTCTCGTTTGAGCTTATCTTTTAAATTGATATTCTGCCTCATCTGAATCGAGAACCCATGTTAACAGAAGCTGATTTGGCAACATTGCATTGCGTTTTACCACATTGAGAGGAAGTTTGACTCCCTTTAAAGCAGTGAATCGCCTAGAAGTGTATTTCAGGCAGTTTTACATGGAAAAGTTTGGTTGCAAGTCATTCCATTTCTAAACGCCTCATTAGTAAAAGTGGAAGCATTTCACAGGGCCTCTATTCATTAGCAAGATCTGAGATCTGCCTTCTTCTCTTTTAGACTGTGCTGTAGTTCAGCAGTCAGGTCTCTTTAACAGCAGTAACACAACACCGGTTGTACTCGTCCCTAATAACGCTTCAGGAACAAACACAGCAGTGAAGAAGAGAACAAAATGGAGTTGAAGGGAAGTACCCATGAGTGCTGTGGTAAAGCGGTTCATAGACAGGGGCTCCAAGTAGAGGGGACCCTCGAAACCGGATTCCAGCTCTCCGCGCACGTAATCCCTGCAGGAACACCAGTCATCATGAGAAGTTAGGGGTGGAACGGTACATGTATTCGTATTGAACCGAAACGGTATGGGCGACACGGTTCGGTGCACGAATTTAAATGGAGAATACACGGTACAAAAATAAATAAAACTCGCATATTAGTTAATGCAATGCGGAACTACTGTTAGATGCGCGGGTTCTTTAGGGACACATAATCTGTACCATCCGCTAGCTCTGAACCGCCTATGCTCTGAACGCGCGTCGGCTTTCAAACGTTGACTTTATTTCAAACGCGCATTCAAACGTTGGCTTTATACGCGCATCCTCGCTTTGGACTAGCGTCGAACTAGACGCGATAGACGCGAATTTGGCGCTCTTCGCGTTTGGTGTGACCGCAGGACTGTGGGTGTGTGTGTGAGAGAGAGAAAGAGAGAACAGTGGAAACAAAAATTGTTCTTATATTTTTGTACATTCACAATAAAACACAACATTGTGCTTTTGTCACACTGTAAACTCTTGACAAACTGAAACCAATTGGTTTTAATTTATTGTCCTCGGAGCACTAATCTTACACATTCTACATTGATTAAAAAAGAAAATCGAATGTGTTTTTAATGGTAATATTATTTTATACAGAAATCAATTATTTATAATTCAGATGAGACTAATATTACATTGTTAATTAGCCTAATAATGTTAATTAAAATTAAAGGAAACAAATATAATCATATGATATACAGCAAAATAATTTTAAACTAATTCAGGAACAATTACCAAACATATCGCAAGGTCTTTTTATTCATTTAATTAATAAACTAATTGTATAAAACTATTGTGGTACTGGTTCTATGCCTTTATTAATAAAACTTATTTAAAAAATACAATGCCTGCTGTATTTTTGTTTTGCTTTTCCCTCCATTGTACCGAAATCGTACCGAACCGTGAAGTCTGAACCGAGGTATGAACCGAACCGTGACTTCTGTGCACCGTTCCACCCCTATGAGAAGTACTAAACAGTTGCATTCATGTCAAAATCTGTTTTACTGGATCTAAGGGTGCTTTCACATCTGTAGTTCGGTTCCTTTGGCCCGGACTTGGGCCGTCACTTTACGTTCGAAAATGGATCGCACAATCGATCGGACGAACCAACACAAGTATCGAAAACGAAAATAGGGAATTTATTTTAACGGCCTTCTCTGCAACAGCAAAATGTACTTCAAAATTGTGAATTCTGCCGGGATTCAGAAAGTCTATAAACGGGCTATAATCGCCTATGTAGGCAAAATTTGTTTGACATTTAAGTAATCAAAATAATAATTCTAATCGTAAACAGAGCCATGTTGAATCCTGGAGTAATGTTTTATCATTGATGTTATGGCAGTCCACTCTGCTTATTGATTTTTGAGAATGTTACACACCTGTCTGTCATTGTGAACGAAGCTTCATGTTCATAAAACATCAGAAATATTACTGAAGCGCCCTCTTTAGGCATACGTTCGTCCTAATGCATGTTAGGTGTCCGTGGATTCGCCTATATTTGGCTAAAATGGAAACGTCTTTAGACATTTTACAATCGATTCAATGAACACTTATGTCACAAAAAACTATCAGGATTTTTTGACAAAAGTGACGGCACTAGTCCGGACTAAAGGTGCGTGTCGAGCGAGCGTTTTCAATTCATTTCTATGGAAGTCGAGCTTCACGCTCGCGTAGTGCATTATGGGATTGACAGCGGACTGGTGAAAGCGTTGAAAAGGTCGGGCAGTTCTTGATTTTATGCAAATATCAAGCAAAAAATGCGGTCGGCAGAGATTTTTTAAATATGCAAATTGTGCCGGAGTTTATGCTGGATTTAGTGCGTAAATAATTTTGTTTACAAATTAGATGCTTTGCAGTTGTTATATGTTAAATAATTCATTTTGGATGTGTTCATTGTGATTATACTGGCTGGGTTTATAAAAGTTTATAAAATTGATGGGATATCTTTGCTTGGGGCATTTATGTAAACAAAGCTTGTCTATTTCCGAATGTAATTGCGTGCATCTCTGATGATTATACTGTGTGTATATAGTGAAAAAAAAACCCAGATTAAACACACTCGCAAGAGTGGAGACGTTATAGCGTTGCCAGCGGCACTGAGCAGAGTTTTGCCGCTGTAGTGGACACTCACCGTCAGGGCGAAAAATTATATTTTGTCTCATTTTCAGCCATTTAGGTTCCTTTTCACACCACACGGATTGCATTTTGGTTCGTTTCATCAACTGATTTGGACCACGTGACAACTAGAGCCCGACCGATAAAGGATTTTGAAGGGCGGGATAAAGGATTTTGAAAGGATTTTGTAGAGTGCCCTCTGGTGGACAAACTATACAACTCCAACACTCATGACATGGTTCAAGCATGTTTTGTCCGTTTTTATTTTATTTTTGAAATATTCATTTATCGGCCATTATAACTGCCGATACCGATAGTTTGGAAAATGCCTAATATCGGCCGATCATATCGGTCTGCCGATATATCGGTCTGGCTCTAGTGACAACATCCACATCACTCGTTGGCCAGATAGGTCTTGATGGGGTTTGACTACGGCAGCTAGTTTGGTCCAAAAATGCGCCGTTCTTTGGCAGTTGGGTCTGTTCACGTTCTCACCACAAACGAACCACTCTAGAGTTCGTTTTAAAGCTTTAGTCCGCTTTTGGAGCGCACCCGACTGCATTCACACCTGACCAAACGAACCGCACCAAGAGGGAAAACGAAGTCTAGCGTGATTCAACCGAACTAAATGAGGCAGTTGGGAAAGCACCCTAAGTGACATTGCAACTAGATTTAAAGTGAGTGCATGCACTTGAACTGTCAACATGGGCCGCATTTCAAAAGCAATGTCATCTCCTTTTCACATCTTGTGTTAGTATACAGTCATGCAGAAGACTGCTGTGAGCACACACCTAGAAAGCTGGTGTCCAGCGAAGAGCAGAAGAGCGGTGAGCACGTAGAGGTAGAGCTGCACCAGGTGCTGCCGGGGTAAAGTCAACAACACCAGGCTGAGGATGTAACCTGAACAAAAGGGAGTCTCAATTACTGACACGAATAATCATACAAAGATATGTATTGAATATTTAAAAAAAAAAAATGCCTTATGCCTTTGGGTGGAGTCGTGTCCCTTTAAGAGACTTCACTTCTTACTGTGTTGTTTTCCCACTGCATGTTGGTCGTACCACATGACTTTGATTTGGTAGATGAAAGACAAAAAACTTCCTAACTTCTTAATATCTTATCTTAATACTAAAGGATTATGCCAAACTACTAGGGATGCACCGATATGAAAATTTTGGCCGATACCGATAACCGATAATTCTTTATATTTGAAAGCCAATAACCGATATATCGGCCGATAAATTTAAATCTAATTTTGAGAGCCTGATTACAAAAACAAAAATCTCACAATTAAATCCATGTCCCAAGTGCACATTATAATGATGTTCTCATTATAGTGTTGTATAGCCGACATGACAGATTTGCGCTGCATTGCGAACCGTATTTTAATTTTTTGAAGAGATTTCAATCATACGTCAAGAAATTCAAAAACAAACAGTTCTCAACAAGTGTCTCAGCTGAAGGGAATAATACATTATTTATCGCTTTAATATATTGGCCTTAATTTATCGGCCACATTTTCTTACCAGGCCGATAACGATAACATTAAAAATGAACATGTATCGGCCGATGCTGATATATCGTGCATCCCCAATTTTCTTTTCCATTCTTTTAAATGTTTTTTTTTTTTTTTGCTTCTTTATTATATTAGGACAGTTGTATGACACTTACATTTTATAAAAGCATTGTTCAAATGTGAGCATTTGCTATATCACAATACAAGACTACATCTGTGTTATGAATTATTAACCAAATGAACTTGCTAACGCTGGTGATTGTGAAACAGAACACCTAAAACAGTGGGATACAGCTCTGGTTTTTACTTACAATGCTGACTGAAAATGCTTACGGATACTGTTACAGCAAAAGAAAAGGTATTGATTTTATTAAAATCCCATGGGATTAAACAGTAGTGTTCAACTTGCACAAAAAAAAAAGCGTCAAGTAATGGGTCGATGAGATCTTTATTGCAGTAGTAGTGTCTTCAACCCTGCCTGTTTAACAGTGTCAGCAGTATCTGTTAGCCACACTAAACCTAAAACACTGTTCAGGCTAACAGGAAGTTACATCAAACACCACGACGGTTCATCTCCAGCACTCTTCTGCAAATATCTTTAACTGAATGAACATCTCTGGGAAAGATTCTTCCATAAAGCAAGACCTCATTTGTGTGAGGCTAGCAAGCGATTGTCCTTCTTGCGGTTGTTTATGTCCACTGCACCAAATATGCAGAGAGAATCCAGCCGATTCAAACAGGGTGAAATCTAATATACTGCAATGGACAGCTGGGTGAGCATCTAGCTTGCAAGGGATCATCTATGAAGCATTTGCTGAAGCTTGAATCACTCCAGAAAGTGCAGTGTGAGAATGCTAGTCTAGCTCTGGGACATTAGTTTATAGGTGCGTGTGTTTGTTGGAAGCAGCTGTTCTCTTTATATTGACTTCACCAACCACAGAACAATTATGCAATTGTTTACTTGGGTATGAATAAGCAATTAAAAAAAATAAATAAATAAGCAGCATAGCAATTCCCCATTTTTGGGTAGCCAGTTATAAATCAGACCAACCAAAACTCTACAAGAAAACGTTATAATTATTATAATTAAATGTCATCATAAAACCGTTCTGTTCATATTAAAATATTATGTATAAATTAAAAAAATTAACATTATTTGCATAAAATAAAAAAAGACTTCACAATAGGTTTAAAGACAAAACATGCCAATATTTGCCAAAGGATGAATGCACGTCGTGTTACGAGTCTGCATCACTGAAACCTGCTCGGCTGGATCAAGTGTCCAACACAGGTCATGCAAAGAGACGGACAGTGAGGAGAGAAAGGTGTGTGTGACTGTTTAACTTTAAGCCATATATGTTATCTGTGTTTCTTTTTTTCGCACAAAAAGTATTCGCGTCACTTGATAAACATATAGTTGAGCCACGGTAGTCACTTGGGATATTTAAACATTTTCTTCATTGACTTTCTGGGCCGTCAAGAGGCAGTCCCTTAGGCAGTCTATCTAGGACTGATCCAGCTCTCAAATTTAATCAAAAATATCTTCATTTGTGTTCCGAAGATGAACGAAGGTCTTACGGGGTTGGTACAGCATGGGGGTGAGTAATTAATGACTTAATTTTCATTTTTGGGTGAACTAACCCTTTAAGGTTTCCACTGAGTGGTACGGTATGGTACAGTTCGGTTTGGTACGCAAAAGTTGTGTCATGTCAAAAGTTGTGAATGGTACCAAAAAAACCGAACCGTACCGTACCACTTTTTGGGTACCCTTCCGTTAGGGTACCTAGCACAGTGAAAGGGTACTAATAGGTGGAGCTAGACTCACTGCAGAACGGTGATTGGTGGACAGAGTATCGTCACTCGCGCGTGCTACAAGGGCATTAGAAGCAAACAGTTGAAATATAATACTACTGTTATTGTGTCACGAATAGGGTTGGGTATCGAGAATCGAGTATCGATTGGAACCGAGACTAACTTTTCGTTTTTCCCGGAATCGTTCAAAAGTTAAAATTTCGATTCTTAGTTTCGATATTCACAGTCCGTCGACCGGAAGAAGAAACCGCTGGACAACACCAACGAAGAAGCATCTAACGGAAGTGTTGGCATAACCACGCGAGTCGAACATGAGTAGCTTACGTCGGCAGTCCAAAGTGTGGCTTCACTTTTCTAAAAATAACGAAATCTCGGCAAAATGCAAAATTTGTGACAAAAGGAGTATCTTTACAGGAGTATTTCCTTCAGAAAGGATTATTTCCTTCAGAAAGGACGTTGGTTAGCAAGGTTAGCTAAACTTTTTTGACCCTGCCTCTTAAAAGAATCGGAATCGAGAATCGTTAGGAACCGGAATCGAAACAAGGAATCGGAATCGTTCAAATTCAAACGATACCCAACCCTAGTCACGAAATTTAGTTTTACGATTTTTTTTCAGGCGAGAAAGTAGTTTTTTAAAGCTCAAATCTGTGGTTTATTTATAGATTTATGATAATTTGACTGAGATCCATTCCAAGCGATCACCGGACGCTCGCGCTCGTGTCCCCCGCCTGGAGCAGCCTTTCCTCGGCTAATCATCCTGATGTTTGCCGCTGACTCGGACGTCTCTGTAGTGGTTAAACATGAGATATAGTTCGTCTTGTATAAACCAGGTGATCTTTGGTCTCGTGAATCTATAATTCGTTCCCTGGCCAATAGTTTTGGCAGAAGGCTACGTGAAGTTTCATATCTTTAAGCGCTGAATTTGTATATTTGACTGACTGAATTGTTTCTTGATGTTATTTAAGCTTTACTGTATATCTTTTTATTTATACTTTTATAATGGCTATTTTTGTTAAAACTGAAATTCAACAAAAAGAGAAAGTTTTGTCATTTTTTTTTATTTTATTACAAGATCATCGTAGGCTAATGTTGTTTATTGCAACATTTTGTACCAATGCGATAGCCTATGCAATACATTACATTACATATTGCCTGGAATATGTTTCATATTTTTAAATTTAAGTACTTCACAATACAAGTACTTCACACATCTTTTTACTTTAAACAAATAGGAAATTTCTCTGGCATTTCTTTCTTTTTGCTGTATCGAAAACGTACCGAACCGTGACTTTAAAACCGAGGTACGTACCGAACCGTGATTTTTGTGTACCGTTACACCCCTACTAATAATACTGAAAAACCATGAACTAACACAGAGCCGGCCTTTGACATAAGCTCAATAAACTCATTGCATGCCTCTTAACTTCCAGGCAGCTCAGAAAATGTGTTTAAGTGACATTTATTTTCTAAATAAAGGAATTCACATCCTTGTCGCTGGATGTTTAGCAGTTTGCACACTAGGGTTCTGGATAAATTGAGTAGTCAAAACTGTATTTGCAATGCAAAGTCAACCACAGGCAGCCGGATCAAATCAGACACAGAATGAACTATTAAGCGTTTAACAACTCCTTCATTTTCATTACAGATGAAACTGCTGCTGAACATGACGCCTGCAACAACACATGATCGAGTGTACAATATGTTTCTGCTCATTTACTCAATTCATGAAACTTGCGTTGAAGAAATGAACCCATTTAAACGGTGGCTGTCATAACTTGTTTTCAAGACATATTTATTCAACTTTAAAAAAAGACATCATTAAAAGGTAAAAAATAGTGCTGTCAGTTAAACGCGTTATTAACGGCGTTAACGTAAACCCATTTTAACGCGATTAATTTTTTTATTGCGAGATTAACGGTCTTTTTGGCCTAGCAAACTTGGATTTTTTTTTCACATGCTTTTGCAACAGGACGTGGCAAGCGCGGCGCTATGAAACCCATTAACGTAATTTCAAGCAACGTGTTTTTGCTTCGTCGACCAAAGCGCAAGCGCAGCGGCGCACACACAAAATAGTAGGGCTGGGTATTGAGACAAATTTCACAATTCGATTCGATTTCGATTCACAAGCTTGCAATTCGATTCGATTTCAATTACGATTCGATTCAATATCAATTATTTTGGATATGGCCATTTTTCTCAAGGGAATCAAATCTCTTTACTAATGCTGTAAACTATGGGAGTCTAGTTGTAGCCTATAGGCTTCATTAGCCTAATATGAAGGTAATAATTAACTGTTTTGTAGCTTTACAAACACTTAAATTACACTTTTATTTATTTTTATAATAAGAAGATCATATGAAATATAAACATTTAAATGGTGGCTGTCATAAAAACTTGCCAGATTTATTCAAATATGCATTAAATATTGAAGAGCATTAAGATTATAATGCATATGTAATATGGTGTATATATTTAGCAAAATGCTCCTCTCTAGAGTTATTTTTTCTAGCTGACTAACGAGTTGATGTGGGTTTTCTGAGGTAAATATGACGATACATTGATTACAAGCTGTTTAACTGACGTCTTTCCACGGTTGAAACGCTGATTGAGTGAATCAATGTGACATGATCCGGATTTCGATAAGTTGTACTCTATCTTTAACACACTTTCAGATGCTCATTCATGTTTATTTCGCGCTGTAACTGGTATTATTAAGCCGAAAGAGAGATCAGCCCTGCTGCTTCTCCAGAACGCTATTTATGTTTTTGAATTTCTAAAGAAAATGGACGTAATTTGAAAATTGAGACTTTGTTTCATATCAATAGTAACAAAGGACAAAGATTATTGCGATTTTTTGGATGCGCGCAGCCGCGATACAATGTCCCATTCATTCAAATGAAACAGGATGACTAATCGATTCTTGAGATTTAAGAATCGATATCGGTTCCTAAAAATGAGAATCGATTAATATCGAGAAATCGATATTTATTACCCAGCCCTACAAAATAGCTCAACTTTTGCCGCTGTGACGACTACCAGCGCGGCCAATAGAAAATTGGAAAATTTGAAAATTGGTGTAGTGCCGCACACTCCAGGTCCTGTCTGAAAGCACCGGATTTAGCTAGACCGGAAACTATGACGTCAATGTGATTAAATATTTTAATCGTTTGACAGCACTAGTAAAAATATAATAAATGTGTTATAATACAAAATGCTGCTCTCTAGAGTTAATTCATCTTTCCTCATTTTCTTTGACACAAACAAAACAGGCATCATGACACAGAACGGAGCTTAATTACTGCTTGCAGTTCGATAGTTTAATTATTGCTTGTATGACTAACAACCAAGACCGTTCCCATCATAAAAATCTTCCCAACTCCTGACTCTGCGTTTCCACTGGCCCATTACAAGAGGACTCGAGCCAGAGTACAAACACTGCACTAGCACTCTGCTTTTCCTCAACAGAGAGCACACAGCCAGGAAAACAAGCACCCACACACACACAACATTAATGTGTGTGTAACATCAGTATTACTATCACAAACAGAAAACTAGCCATGAACCTACACTTTAAAATTGCATTTTTACATTTTATGAAGTTTACTCATCCCCATGTCACGCAATATGTCCATGTCTTTCGTTCTTCAGTCGAAAAGAAATTAAGGTTTTTGAGGAAAACATTCCAGGATTTTTCTCCATATAATGGACTTCAATGGTTCAAGGTCCAGATGACAGTTTCAATCATTTGTTCAATGAACGAAATGACTCAAAAAAAGATTTGTTCATTTTGATGAACGAGTTTGAACAGGAACGCGCGTCACAGAACAGAGCAAGGCGAGCATTTGTGCTTATAAAACTTAAATTTTTTTATTTATTTTTGAAATGGCCGCTCGTTTCGCTTGATAAGACCCTTATTCATCGTCTGGTGTCGCACTGAAACTCTCATTTGGACCCCATTGAAGTCCATTATATGGAGAAAAAACCTTGAATGTTTTCAACAAAAAAGACTGAAGAAAGAATATAAAAGCTCCTGTCGGTTAATAAGACTTGACGGATGAACTCGCGGCTCGATTGTCGTGTCAAAAGACTCTCAGTTTTATGAACATCGCCATCTTTGATATCACTTTGGCCACTGTCGCTTTGGTTTACTGATAAGAGAAAACGGGCTTGACTCCTGTTGCACGTTCATACAGACGTAAGTTGATGTGTAAACGGGACATTTTGAGACTCAAACCTGTAGGTAAATACGGTTGTCAATCCCAAAAACTGACAGTGTGAATGTAGCCTATAAGGTCTTGAAGTTCATGTCAGTGTCATTTAGTGTTTGTTGTATAGACAGGGAGAGGTTGCTTGTTGTGTTTGTACATACCGACATAATGCAGGTACAGGGCTATATATTTGTACTGGAAGAGGGGGTTATTGTTGAGACTGCTTCTCTGGATCTTCTGGAAGAAGGAGCTGACGTCCCATCGGTACAGGACCTCTAGCAGCATGATGCTGGGGATCCGCAGACCCACGTTCAGAACCGCTTCCACACGGGTCTTCATTGCCATGACCAGTAGGGCACCAAACAGGCCTCAATTTCAACTGAGAGAGAAACATAGCTTGTTTTAAGACATTCATCACGAGAGCAACTCAAGAAGTTATGCATAAATATGTATGTATTTGATCAAAAATACAGTCAGCAGTAATATTGGGAAAGGTTATTGCCATTTAAAACAACTATTTCCTATTTTGGTAACACTTTACAATAAGGTTCATTAGTTAACATTGACTAAGAATGAACAATACTGCTTTAGCATTTGTTAATATTTGAAGAGTTCAGATGCAAAAGCCTCTAAGTGCCATTTGAAATTTTCTTCTAGAATGATCATTTTTGTCAAGCTTGTATATTTAAGTTCAGTGATTTCATTTAAATGGCAATGATAATTACCTACTAATTGTTATTTAAGTGAAATTACTGAACCTAAATTTACAAGTTTGATAAAAATCATCATTAAAGAAGAAAATTTCAAATGGCATTTAGAGGCTTTTGCATCTGAACTCTTCATTTGTTAATTTTAAAATTCACTAATATTTTATTAAAATCTAGTTAACATTAGTTAATGTACTGTGAACTAACATGAACAAACAATGAACAGCTGGATTTGTATTAACTAACGTCAACAAAGATTAACAAAAACAGTAACAAATGTATTGCTCATGGTTAGTTCATGTTAGTTAATACATTAACTAATGTTTAATTAATGAACCTTATTGTAAAGCGTTACCCCTATTTTAATACATTTTAAAATGTAATTTTAGTCTTTTGTGTCACATGATCCTTCAGAAATCACTTGATGCTCAAGAAACATTTCTTAATATAATCAATGCTGAAAACTGTTGTGCTGCTGAATATTTTTGTGGAAACTGTGATAAACTACTATTTAAAAGTGTGGATTAAAGAGACAGATGGAGATTTTATTTACAAAGGACGTTATAAATTGATTAAAAAAACACCAAAGCCATTTAAAATTTTTCAAAAGATTTCTGTTTCAAATAAATGCTGTTCATCGAAATTTCAATTCATAAAAGAATCCTGAAAATAATAATAATAAGCAACAACAAAAACGAAACCACGGTAATACAGGGTAAGTGGAAGGAACGACACACCTACTTCTCTTATTACCACAGGATGGAAAATCCACTACACTACACTTACATAACATGCTGCTTTAGTCAACAATATCAATTAATTGTGCTGTAGAGAGAAAATAGTGTTGAATTTCGCATCTTTAAACTCACGTGGACTATAGTTACGCCTGACGTGATAAACGTGTTTGAACTCGAGTAACCCCGACACATCAACAGTCACACAGTTCAAAATATAAAAAAACAAAAACGCTGGCGAAACACTGCATAAATAAACCTTACATAAACCTAATATTACACTGAAAATACGTCAGAGTAAGTTACGTGATTAAATGTAAACCTGAACCATAATTAATGACTTCTGGCTGTAGCGAGTTTGCGCTAACTAAATGATATATTCTTAATGCTAGTGATTCGTTTAACTTTAACCGATTCAGACTTAAAACATTAGCGAGTATCGTTTTTTGAAGGGAATGAGTTTAGCATGTAGCATTTAATTTTAATTACGTTAGTATCTGCTCAGCTAACAGCATAACACAGAACTGTGTCCGTTATCCCCTTACAAATGCTACGATAATTATAATATAAATAGACTTACATGTTGCTTAATCACTTCACGCGGTTAGATTTCGTCGTGGGCTGCGCCCCTGAGTGAATATAAACCATTTTAGCTCAAACGTCTTGTTAGGCGTTCTCCGGTTTGCTCCGGTCAAATTACAAGCAGAAGAGAAGAAGCATCTAAATTCACTTACTCCATCAGGCAGCCATTACACACACCGTTTGGGTTTCCTCTGCGCATGCGCCAGCGCCACTCCGAATACCGACGCTTGGCCACTAGAGGGCGCTTATCTTACACCAACTCTACTATGGCGTAGGCTTGACTGTATAACGACTATGAAAATTGTATTCACAAATACAGTAGATTAGACAAGAAATTGCTAAGAAGAGAAGGGAGGAATTGAATCGAGTGCCGAAACCGAATCTTCCTCGAGATTTTCCAGATAAATTATTAACGGTTTTCCCGCACAATTGGGCTATTTAAAAAAAAAAAAAGAGTAGCGGGAGAAATTACGGAGTTGCGGGTTGCGTTTTTTGGGCTATATTTATTATGTACTGCGGCCGCAAATAATAATAATAATACAATTGTAGACAAAGAAAAAAAAATAAAAGGTAACCGTTTATTAGTGGGTGTTGTTGAAATGAATATTTGGCAACAACCACTGTGGCGGGCGAGTGGACGCGTGACACGCGTCAAATGTGTTTTTGACGTAACAGCATGTGTTCATAGTCATAGACATATCATAGTGTATATGTCTATGGCATGTGTTGACGTGTTGTTCCAAATGATGATAAAAAAAACGTTCTGCAAATATTGCAAATGTGAAATCAGAGTTCACCACAGTGATAGTAGCTTATGTTGCGACTGAAGAACATATAAAAAAAAAAAACAATTTGACACAGGCAAAGTTCCTTTCTAATAACTTGTTGCTGTGAAAGAGGCAGAGTTGAAGCTGGCTGCCCACGTCGCTTGTCACTCAAGCACTTCAACTGTTGATCATTTAGGAAGTGACTAAGGTCAGAAAATATCAGAGAGGACAAGTTCTTGACCTTTATTGTATGAGATTGTGTAAAAAAAACAAAAACAAAAAAAAACACAGTGTGTGATGTTAAGATTTTGGTTGAGACAAAAGGCCAAAACTTTATATCAATATATATATATATATATATATATATATATATATATATATATATATATATATATATATATATTCGAGTTTCACCTGTAGGCTATATATACGGTTACAAATGAGAACTTGCTCTCAACCGATTAACCTGGTTAAATAATAGTTAACCTGGTTATTAAAAAAACAATATATACATATATATATATATATATATATATATATATATATATATGAAGAGTTCAGATGCAAAAGCCTCTAAATTCCATTTGAAATTTTCTTCTTTAATGATGATTTTTGTCGAACTTGTATATTTAAGTTCAGTAATTTCACTTAAATAACAATTAATAGGTAATTATCATTGCCATTTAAGTGAAATCACTGAACTTAAATATACAAAATTTCAAATGGCATTTAGAGGCTTTTGCATCTGAACTCTTCATATATACATACATATATATATATATATATATATATATATACATATATATACACACACATATATATATATATATATATATATATATATATACATATATACACACACACACATATATATATACATACATATATATATATAGTTTTTTTAATAACCAGGTTAACTATTATTTAACCAGGTTAATCGGTTGAGAGCAAGTTCTCATTTGTGACCGTATATATAGCCTACAGGTGAAACTCGAAAAATTAGAACATCATGCAAAAGTTCATGTATTTCAGTAATTCAAATTAAAAGGTGAAACTATACACATGCATCATTATACTTTTCAGAGGCCCGACATTTCTGTATTTAAAATCCTTTTTTATATATTTATTTTATGTATTCTAATTTCCTACGCTTTTGAATTTAGGGTTTTCATAAGCTGCAAAAAATATTTCACTCTGTTATGAATTAATTAGTTACTCGTAATTTTTTGAGATAATCAAGTCATTAATTCAGAAAAACAGAGCAAAACTTTTTTCCATGAAAAATTCTCATAATTCTGAGATAATTAACTCAGAAAAACAGAGTCGATTTTTTTTCTTCAAGTGAATGCAATACGCTTCCGTAATTTCGAACATGTCTAGGTACAAAAATAAAACTTAATGACAAAAACAAAAACTTAATAACAACAAATACTCAGCAAAACAGAAAGCAAAAAAAAAAAAAAACGTTAAAAACGTTATACCTTACACATGTCCAAAAAAGGAGTAGGAAGAAGCATGAGTTTATTTAATCCTGCCCTTTCTCACAACTTACCTGGATGACCATAATCATCAAAATTATAACTTGTTCATGATATTCAAATTTTTCAAGTTTCACCTGTATATAGAGGGACACAATTTATATATATATATATAGCCTATTTTAAGGCCCTTTGTGGGAATCTAGCGGTTGTCTAATCTGATTGGACCCTGGAAATGGGTTTTGAGTTGTCATTGGGCTTGAAATATTTCTGGGACCTGGCAACCCTGCAGAGCTGCTACTGTAAGTACCATCTCAAAGATATCCGACAAGTTCCGTCAAAGTTACTAGTTAGTCACGCTGTTCGGACGTACAGGAAAAACAATGTTAATTTGTGTTGTTCTGCTTTTATGAGTCTAGAAAAAGCAGCATTTTAATTTATATAGCAGCATCGATGTTTTTGTAAACACCCAGCAACAGACAATCTCGTTTCGGACGTGTTCTAAACTTGTTGCAAAGCCTACTCTTTTCTTTGCCACTCGTGTGTGTTTCTTTCTCAGGTGTGTGTGGCTGGTGATGATGGATTTAAAGGATAAAGTTGCTGTTGTGACGGGAGCAGCTCAGGGTTTGGGCAGAAGCTTTGTCGAAATACTCCTGAAAAATGGGTCAAAGGTAAAATAAAATAATTTATAAAATGTATCAAAAATGTTTTTTGTTTGTTTTTATTTGTAGGTCACAAGTACAAATAAAAGTAGCCGAAATCAAGCATCTTATACACAGTACTGTAAATACTCAAGCTGAAGGACTGAGCTCGCGCCGCTTCACGTCACAAAATGACAAGACTTTTTTTTTTTTTTTTACCAAATTTGGAAAGTCTACTGAGGAAAAATTTTAAAAAAAACAACAACAAAAACACTGGACCTAAGAAAAGCAAAAAGCTCTACTTTAAAATAAATAATACATCGCATAAATAAAATAAAATAAAAAAAACAGCAGCCGATCATTCTGGATAGCAAAATGAAGAAATAATTAGATGTCCTTTAGTACCTTTCGACCTTTTACAAAATATCGTTGCTTTTTAATATATATATATATATATATATATATTAAAAAACATATATATATTATATATACATATATATGTCAGGTCCAACGTTTTTTCAGAAATTATTTAGCCTTTTTTTAAATTTTTGTAGGTCAGTCGTTGCATAAGCTTTGTTATTGTCTGGTAATAATTGGCTAATAATTGGCTGCGATAAGACTGCATGGAGTCAAAATGTAAAGGGTGGTATATATATATATATATATACATATTAGTTGTATGCTATTATATAATATGGCCAACAAGTCAAAAAAAAAAATCGATGAAGGATACAAAAGGCACCTACTTTACTATAAGCTACTATTACGTATTGTTCTGTACTGTACTATATGCTAATAGTTTTTGGTGATTATTTTGATTACAGGTGGCTTTAATAGATGTGAATAAATCAGTGGGAAATGATTTGAAGACCACACTTGCTGAGGAGTATGGACGTGACAGAGCTGAATTTTATGCTGCCGATGTCTCATCAGAGGAAGATTTTAAAGGTCAAGATGTTTAAATGATTACACGACCATGTTAATGAAATGACTTACGATATCAGATGTCCGTTACAGGACAAACAACTTCACAGCAGATCATCGAGTGAAAAAGATTGAGGATATCTCATAGATTTTTCACATTTTCCTTTACAGGAGTTTTGGAAAGAATTGTAGAAAAGTTTGGCCGCATTGACATTATGTGCAACAATGCAGGAATCCTCAATGAGAAACAGTGGGAAAAGACTATAGCAATAAACCTGGTAGGTGTCTGTCTGTCTATCTAATCTGTTTATTTGTCCTATTTGTCTGTCAGTCGATCTTTGCTTCAGCTGAATGTCTTGCTGTTCATGTCGTCTTTCAGGGTGGAGTGGTTAGAGGCACATATCTGGCTCTAGAACATATGAAGAAGGAAAATGGTGGTAATGGCGGAGTCATTATCAACATTGCATCTATGGCAGGTTTGATATAGTCTCCATAAATAAACGGACTGAATGAAGTTCTCAAAAGGTTTTTTTTTCTTCTCCATTTTCTGTGGAACACAAATTAAGATGTTTTTACATCTTATTAAGATGTTTTTACAAATTAAGGCTATTTTGCTAGTTTGACCATACAATGAAAGTCATTGGGGTCCAAAGATGTTTTAGACCCCATTGGACATTTCCCACATGGGGATGACATTTTTAAAATTATCGCCTTGACTGAATCTTTGCAGGTCTAGGGCCGATGCCAATTGCGCCCATCTACACAGCAACTAAACATGGCGTGGTGGGATTTAGTCGTGCCATGGCGGTATGTATTTTGTCTTCGGTCTGGTTGGTGAAAAATAATGCATCATGTTGTGAAAAAGGTTATTTTCTTTAATTGCATGCGTCAAATAGGCCGTTTCAAAGTTGGTTGACTACGGGGTGAGAATCAACGTCCTCTGTCCGTGGTTTGTGAACACCAGTTTTCTGTCCCTCATGAAATCAGAAGAGCACACCGGAAGTTTCTTTCCATTGAAAGACATGACGGAGATGATGATGGAGAACAAAGGCTGTCTGGAGTGAGTTAACACGTTTATCCTTCCTCTCGGGAGAGAGATGCATGACTATGAACTTGACACCAAAATTTAGAAACGGATGACAGGATGCATGCAGTCCATGTAATAGTTGTAATTTTGTTACAGGGTCGATGCGGTTGCCAAGGCCTTCCTTGTTCTTGTGAAAGATGAGAGCAAGAATGGAGAAGTTCTGATGATCGAGCCTGACGGTGCAGCTTTTATTTCCTTTCCTCAAAAGAGCGAAGACTTTCCATCGACTCCAGTCAGTCTGGAGTAGCCAATCAGTTTCTTAAATCAATCAATGTGTAAATTGATTGATTTACTTTTGATATATTTTTATCTGGCTTGCGAGGCATTTGAAGGCGGCATTTCTTCGGTGGTGCATTTTTGATTATATTACAACCATGAATTTCAGCAATTCCATTGCATCGGTTGAGCAACGCGCATTAAATAAAAGTCCTTAACTTTTTTATGTTCAATTTACAAAATGTATATAATGAGTTCATTTTCCAATCCGTATTTTTGTCGTATCCTGAACCACTATGGTACACCTATAAAAAGTGTTTACATTGGGACTATTTTACACAGGGAGAAGTAGATCCGGCTACACGGTTCTCTCCGAAAGACGCATGATTCTGTTAATAAATGCAAGTTTATTATCGCAAAAGTTTAAAAAATTAAGTGTCACATTGATAAAGCCTCACAAATAACATGCAAGTATTGAGGCCCTGGACAAGAGTAATTTAATAATAGCCTTTCTTTCTTTCTCTTTTACCTACACACCAGTGTGAATGGTTTTGCATTTTAAATAGAGCCAATATTTAGACTTCTCCTAGGCTAACGTTTTTAAATTACAAAGGGCCTATACTGATGGGTTTTGTTATTATATTTTTAATATTATAGGCTATTATTTGTGCATAAACACCGTTTGTTTGAAAAAAAAATGTTGTCATCCTTTCTGCAAGCTTACAAGAGTGATAATATAATTAAATGTGAAGGGGGACCCTAAAATATTTCTTGGGAAAAAGGGGGTCTCAGACAAAAAACATACACTCAAAAAAAATGATTTTAGCTCTTTGATCAATTTCATTAATTAAAATGAGAATTGGTTTTGAATTTAAATTAAAAAAATTTGCTTTACCAATTTTTTTTTTTTTAATTGAGTCAACATGAATATTTTTCGTTCGTCTTAAATGAATTAAAAAATTAATTTTGGACTCTAGTTAAAATAATTAACTAAAATAAGCAAAAGTAGCATGATTGTTTAATATTGTCACATAACTTAATTTAATTGTGTTCAATCAACCCAATTCATTTGTGTGAAATCTACATGAATCATTGTTGTTGACATCTAACTGGGCAGTGGATCTGTAGTTCCCAGCATGCACTGCATTAAGAGGGTCAATTTATGGAAAAAGTGTTATTTTATGTGTTTTTCAGTAAATGCAAAGATGTTGTTAGTTAATGTTTAATGTTCAGTTATGTTAGGAACTTAGAGTACTTTCTGTTATGTTTTTGAATTTTGTGGTTACCATTATGCAGGAGTGGTGACTCAATATTATACTATCTGTGCTTTCAACCTCCTGTTCAGGCTGTGGGCACTCAGTATGCACTATGTGTAAACCTCACTTGCAGACAGTCCTGCACAATATTATATTGCCATGTAAAAATGGTGTAATGTAAAATCAACACTTGAGGTGTCTGTCATTAGAAGTGACCATTGAGTCAAAATAACTAAAATTATAATGTTGGTGAATTAAGGCAGGGCAAAAACTAAATGTAGTTAACCTGACAAAACTTTATCTAGTAGGAATGACTAAATTAATATAAATTCATGCAACAAGATTACAACAAATTATTTCAAACTAATTTGAATTTGTTGGAAAAATTTAATTCAATTTCGTGGAAAACCTTTCCTTAATTTAATTAAGTTCGTTCAACAGATTAATATCTGTATCTCTCTCTCATGCATACACATATTTAGTTTAAATATATTTCAATCATAAAATGTTCTGAATATGTTGTTCTCACTTAAAATCAATTTATTTTCAATAAATAAGCTACTTCCTTTAATTTCATGGTTGTGTTGAAAGTGCATTGGACTTTCACCCGAGTAAAAAACAAAAAAACGTCAAAATAAAACATTTCCTGACATCCTGATTTTGGACGTATTGGATTTTTAGTTCAATAATTAAATTGCTAGTTTAGGCCATAAGTAGTATTAGATAAAAAAAAAAAAAATTCTACAGTAAATTTGTCTTTTGTTGCATTCTTTGGGCAATAAACGTTTGTGTGTTGATTAAGGAGCCGTAACTCAAACAAGAACATGACAGCATTGGATATATTTTGAAATTGAGGCTAAAAAAAATTTATTATACAAATATAAATGTGAAACAGATTCAGATGTTAATCTGAAAATATACATTAATTAGGTCAACACAATACTGCAAATGTGATTGCAATAAATTATATTCAGTCGCTTCCGCTATCATCGTCGCCATCATCCTCCTCCTCCTCTTCCTCCTCTTCTTCTTCTTCTTTACGGTTTTCCTCAGTTGTGTCTAAAAGGCCAGCGAAGAAATTCTGTCCCGTATCAAAAGCTTTATTACTCAGAGCTTTGAGTCGTCTGTCTTTTTTCTTTCTGCGTCGATAATCAGTGACCTTCATGTCGGGTAAACTGGAGATATCCCAGAATTTGATCAGCTCATCATGAGCGCAGCTGGCCAGGAAACGCGAGTCTCTCGATCGCGCGATCTCCTCTATGGCTTCGCCGACGTGCTGTCCGATACTGCCCACCACACGGTTGGGCAAGATACTGATGGCCCTGCAAAATTAAAGGGTTAGTTCACCCAAAAATGAAAATTCTGTCAGTATTTACAGATCTCATTCCCCATTGATGGTAGTCAATGGGGAATGAGATCTGTTTGATTAAAGTATTCTTCCAAATATCTTCCTTTGTGTTCAGCAGAACAAATAAACACATAGAGGTTTGGAACAACATGAGGGTGAGTAAATACTGACAGAATTTTTGGGTGAACTAACCCTTTAAGTGTTTTATCATTAGTTTTACTCATTTCATTGGATGTTCACCCTGTCGATATCAACGTCTGACTGCTACTTACCCTCTTAATGCCTATGGAAAGCAGTAAGGGTGTACTTGGTTTATCATGCGTGACTTCTCCATTTGTTAAATAAACAATGACACAGTAATATGTCATGTGGTGGTGTTCATCTGATGTTGCTTTTACCTAATTTTAAGACCTGCTGAAGACCAGATGATTTTTTATCATGTCCTGAAGTGATGCATAAAACTATAAAATTCAAAAAGGGTGTACTTTCTTTTTCACGTGACCATTTAAACAGTCCTAATGCTGATTGGGCAATAGCCAATTTTCTATCTTTCTTTCTTTCTGAAGCGCATTGCATTCACTTGAGGAAAAAAAAACGACTAACGAGTTAATCATCTCAGAATTACGAGAATTTTTCATGGAAAAATGTTTTTGCTCTGTTTTTCTGAATTAATGAGTTACTCATAATTTTTGAGATAATCAAGTCACTAATTCAGAGAAACAGAGCAAAACTTTTTTCCATGAAAAATTCTCGTAATTCTAAGATGATTAACTCTAAAAAAAACAGAGTCGCTTTTTTTTCTTCAAGTGAATGCAATACGCTTCCGTAATTTCGAACAAGTATAGGAACAAAAATAAAACTTAATGACAAAAACAAAAACTTAATAACAACAAATACTCACCAAAACAGAAAGCAAAAAAAAAACATTAAATATGAAATTAAAAATAATATTAACTTATACATGTCCGAAAAAGGAGTAGGAAGAAGCGTGAGCTTATTTAATCCTGCCCCTTCTCACAACTTATCAATAATACTCCGGTAGCCGATCATCTTAATCTATTTACAATAAAGCTTTATTAATGCATCTATGTTCTTTGTGGAAACAGTTTTGGTACACGAGGCATGCAGTATTGTGAATAGTCTCGCTTCACGTCGTGCCTAACAAGATCCTTATTTACAAAACAGCCTGCCTCGAGTGCCTTACTGCTGACATATATGCGCACACACACAAAGTGAGATAAGACCATGAACACAGAAAGTAAGAAAACATCTGTTCCTCACCTTATCACTCCATCAGTAGAGGCAGCACACAGTATGTTGTCTGTGATGGGGACGATACAGTCCAAAGACTCGGCCTGAACTGCGAAACGGTCACTGGTGGCACCAAAACCATTCCAGTTGAAAATGTATACGGTGCCCTCACTGGATCCACAAACAACTTTACGGCCTCTCTGTGGCAAAAAAAAAAAGCTTTTATGTTCACTGCACTTCCTTATTCTTTTAGTCATTTAATAACAACAGCTAATGCAGTGTTGTGAATTAATTAGAATAGAAATGTGAAATTGTTATCTTTAATAATAACAGAAACAGTTTTGTCATTAATGGGGTTGTTCAGCTTTAAGAGAATTCTACCAATAATGCATCAGTGAACATAGGAAAAAAGTGGAAGTGAGATTGATTACAGCCGTTTCTCAATACCAAGTACGCAAAGTTCGGACTTGCGTCCTTGGTAGTTCAGACTTGCCAAGTATGACTCAGGAGAACGAACTCCCGAGGACGCAAGTCCGGTTCTTCTGCAAATGGAACAGAGCGTACTTGATCCCGTCACTCTGACTACTCCGTTTAGCCCATCTATTTTATATATTTTAGGCAACAATAAAACGAAATATGCTACAACTCTGCCTCTTTTCGTCAAAAACAAAACGAAATTTCTTATGAAGCCCCACTTTGCCTCTTTTCATTAAAAAAAAAATCTTAAACATATTTGGCCATGTGGTTCAGGCCTCCATATATTAATAACAAAATGATCATGATCTTTTTGTTTTCATTTTAAAAATATGAAACATTAGGCCTATTGATTTTTATTGACATTTAAAAGACAAAGACATAGTTCATTTTATTTTATTTTATTGTTCATAAAGTGAAGATCATGTATATATATTTTTATAATAACACAATAAATTGATTTTTTTTGGAAAAAAACCATGGAACAAACTAGTTAAATGAGACAAGACCAAAGATAGACTTTTACACAAAACGAATTATACGTCAAGTTTATCCACTAAACGAGACATCTGTGCCAGCGGCAAACGTTAGAAGCATAGCCAAGGAAAAGCTGTTCCAGTCGGGGTTGATGATCGCCGAAAACGTCAGATACATGTTTGAACTATGTGCTATCTTTATAAATAAACCACAGATTTGAGATTTAAACAACCACATTCTCACCTGAAACACTCTTAAAATTATATTTCATGACTCAATAACAGTAGTATTTTGATATTTCGCGGATTTTCTCCTCTCCCATTGACGCTTGCTGGTTGACGCGAGATGCATTCTGGGATACCTGACTATCTCAAGTCCGCACAAGTCACCTCTCGATGCATCCTCGGTAAACGTTTAACGGGGCGGATCAAGAACACATCCGGGGATTTTTGGCTAGATGTGAACTTTGCATTGAAACAGTACTTGGACTGTGACTGATGACGAGCGCTGTATCTAATGATTCAAGTTCAGAAACTTCAGTAAACAGTTCAGTTTATTCAATTCATTATTGCTGGTCAAGTAAGAAAATACACGACAGTGCCTGAACGCGTTCATTGAACGATCGTTCATATTTCAGGCGAACGCGAACTGAACGCAAGTTACTGTATTACGGCCTGATGAACGTTACAGTGAACGCGTTCATTCTGGTGTCTCTGAACGCACGCTCTCTCAGTTTGACTTCGTACAATCGGGTGGCAGATTTCTATAGAGCCATCCAGGCTAAAACCCGGCTAAAACACACGTAAACAGGCCTTAATATGTAGCAAAAAAAAACACCCAATCTGGCAACACAAGACACCAGGCTTGGGAGGGTTACTTTAAAAATGTATTCCGATAAAGTCACGATTCCAGATGATGAATAACGGCTCTGTTCTGTGACGCACGTTTGTGACTATCTCCTATCTCGTTCATCAAAATGAACAAATCTTTTTCCGAGTCATTTGATTCATTCAACGAACGAATTGACTCGGGAAAAGATTCGTTCACTTTGATGAACGAGTCCAAACAGGAGAGTCACGAACGCGCATCACAGTGAAAATTTGTGAACTGAACTTTGAACTAGTTCATGTAGAAAGTTAACTTTCCCAACACTGAGCCTCACACATTAAAGGGAAACGGTTAAATTAGTTACTCTCAATTAATTCGATTAGACAAACGGCACGCCATAAGTACTGATATTTTGTGTAGTAGCTTCTTTTATGACTGCGTTTGTTCAGCTCTGTAGTTCACAACACCGTAAAGCGGGAAAAGCCGATGTTAATTAATTAACAACACTGACATTGTACTTACTTTCATAATAGAAACAGAGGTAAGATCTCCATTTTGGAATTCAGAAAGCAGTTCAAATCTTCGTCTTTTTATATTGAATACTCCCATAGTGCCATCGCCACTGAAAATAAAAACAAAACAAATGGCCATATACATATACAGCCATGAAAAAACATCAAATTTCATCAAATTTAAACATAAGATGCTGATATATTTGAACACCTAAATTAGAAAAAAAACATTACGTCATGTGTCATTTTGTTTAATTAGGTAGGTAGAATTCTCTCCCTACACAGAGTAGTATGAATGATGGCAAACTGAAAAGTTAAAGTAAAAAAAGCGAGCAGGCATTCAAAAATGATTTCAATACCACGCATGGTGCCCGAAAATTATATACAGTATAAAAACGCACTTAAAATGCATGCGTGAGACGCGAGTACGAGTTAAGTGCTACTTAAGAGTCACTGCATATTCACAAAGTGCTGAAATGTCAATCAATCTGCCTTGAGCTTTTTACAGTATAAATACTAGTAGCAATTTACTTGATGGTAAAGAAAACATTTTTCTACATGAATATATATATATTTTATTATTTTGTGCGAAACGATCCATATACACTGCTTTGTAAATCTGATGAAATTTGCAATGATTAGTTCTCTCACATTCACCTATGGATGGAGATGATCACTGAACACACTGGCGACCTCTGCTGTTCGGTTATGGGAATGCAGTAAAAAAAAATTGGAGTTAAAGGAGTAGTTCACTTTTGAAAAAACTTTTGTTGATAATTTACTCACCCCCATGTCATCCAAGATGTCCATGTCATTCTTTATTCAGTCGAAAAGAAATTAAGGTTTTTGATGAAAACATTCCAGGATTTTTCTTCATATAATGGAGAATGGGAACCAAACGGCTCAAGGTCCAAAAGACACAATGTTTGAACTCGTTCATCAAAATGAACAAATCTTTTGGAGAGTCATTTGGTTCATTCCACGAACAAAACGAACAAATTCACTCGGAAAAAGATTCGTTCATTTTGATGAACGAGTTCGAACAGGAGAGTCACGAACGTGCGTCACAGGACAGAGCAAGGCGAGCATTTGACCTTCTAAAACTTAAACTTTTTTTTTTTTAAACGAGTGATTGTTTCACTAGATAAGACCCTTATTCATCGCCTGGAATCGTTTAAAGCCCTTTGAACAGTTTGCACTGAAACTGTCATTTGGACCTTGAACCGTTTGGTTCCCATTGAAGTCCATTATATGGAGAAAAATGCTTGAATGTTTTCATCAAAAACCTTAATTTCTTTTGGACTGAAGAAAGAATGACATGGACATCTTGGAAGACATGGGGGTGAGTAAATTATCAACAAAAGTGTTTTGAAAAGTGAACTACTCCTTTAACCCTATTCGTTATGAAGCTTTTTGGACACAGCTCGTAACGATCAACTTAGGCCTACAATACTTTTGGGAAACGCTGAGCGTTACTGACAGACTGGGAAGAGAGGTGCCGCAGTGTTGTTAAATATAAGAAAAATGTGTATTTTGAACAATAAAGCATGAAAACCTATTCTAACAGACCCCAAAAACAAAACCTGTAAAGGGTATAGGTCCCCTTTAACATTACCTGGACGTAAGTAGTGTCTTTTTAGCTTGGTCAATGGCAATATCACTGATATAATCCTCATGGTGCTTCAGATCCATAAACGATGTTCCTTTCCTCAGGTCCCAAACCTTCAGAGTTCCCTCGTCATCTCCTGTCGCAAATATATTCTCATCAACCAGCAGCAGGGCATTGACTGGGACCCTTAAAAACAACCAAAAACAGGCATTAGTTTGCTGTTCAAAGAGCTCTGTGCTATCATTTCAACAGCTTTACTAATACAAGGATGGATGGCTTTATAAAAATAGAAGTGAATATCAGATACGTGTGAGCTTTCGGGATGCGTGTCACTAGTTTTCCAGCCTCCACGTCCATGATGTGAACAGCCTTGTCTTTAGACACGCTGAACAATTCTGAAGAACAAAGAGAAGATTACATTTCTTTAAGCCTTTTAGCACTTCCAGTTCCATTGTCTTATAAGTTATAAATAAAATGTCTTACGATGACCGTAAGCATTAAACAGACTACTGTAACTTTAAGACTTGTGCAAATGAGTTTCCACATGATATGACATCAGGATAGATTAAGGTGTATTCTGTATCTGGTGTTTTAATTTCATTGTCTTGGCATCCAGTTGGGCGTTCCTGTGAAAACTATGAATTGATTTAATGTTGCCTTCTTTAAATATATGCGAGGAATTAAAGGAGTAGTTCACTTTAAAAAAAAAAAACTTTTGCTGATAATTTACTCACCCCCATGTTGACCACGTCTTTCTTTCTTCAGTTGAAAAGATGAAAACATTCCAGGATTTTCTCCATATAATGGACTTCAATGGGGTCCAAACAGTTCAAAGTCCAAATGAGAGTTTCAGTGCAGCTTCAAAGAGCTTTAAACGATTCCAGATGATGAATAAGGGTCTTATCAAGCGAAACGATCGCTCACTTAAAAAATAATTTAAAAAGTTTAAGTTTTATAAGCTCAAATGCCCGCCTTACTCGCGTTCGTGACTCTCTTGTTCGAACTCGTTCATCAAAATGAACCAATCTTTTTTCGAGTCATTTCGTTTGTTGAATGAACCAGATAAGATAAGACCCTTATTCATCGTCTGGTGTCGTTTAAAGCTGCACTGAAACTCTCATTTGGACTTTGAACCGTTTGGACCCCATTGAAGTCCATTATATGGAGAAAAATCCTGGAATGTTCATCATCTTTTCGACTGAAGAAAAAAAAAAGACATCTTGGACGACATAGGGGTGAGTAAATTATCAGCAAAAATTATCACGCATAACTATTATAACTATTTTAACTCAAACTTTCAGGATTTTTTTTTTTTTAAATAATCAAGAATCTTATCGAGAATTAATTGTTGAAATCTTAATTGTGGTGAGTTTGAAGTGGTGTTGTGTAGCCTAGCTTTTCACATCGGCAAAACTTTATAAAAGTTGTGTTAATTTGTGTAGATTATCGCAAAAAGTGTAAGAATAATAAACTTTTGTTGGGTTACAGAGCTTATTTTCTGCAAATGGAACAAAATCCTATTGATATAAAACGTCATCCCAGCAGAAGCTTTTAGTCAGTGTTGGGGAAACACTGTGATGAATGTAAAGGAAGTAGATGCTTACTCTGTCCATCACTGGAGAAGAGCACTTTCCTGCAGGACTTGAGATGATGTCCTGATGACCACAGCTCTTTGTTTGCTCCTTCAGTGCAGGAGTATGAATATCTGCAAAGCAAAGAGAGATGCTCTAATACACTCCTGTCAACTACCAATAAATAAAGAAATAAATAATTTCAACAAACGAAATGACTTAAAAAAAGATTCGTTCATTTTGATGAACGAGTTCGAACAGGAGAGTCACGAACGCTCATCACAGAACAGAGCAAGGCGAGCAATTGTGCTTATAGAACTTAAACTTTGTTATTTTATTTTTTTAATTAAATGAGCGATCGTTTCGCCTGATAAGACCCTTATTCATCGTCTGGTGTCATTTAAAGCACTTTGAAGCTGCACTGAAACTCTCATTTGGACCTTGAACCGTTTGGTTCCCATTGAAGTCCATTATATGGAGAAAATCCAGGAATGATTTCATCAAAAACCTTAATTTCTTTTTGACTGAAGAAAGAAAGACATGGACATCTTGGATGACATGGGGGCGAGTAAATTATCAGCAAAAGTTTTTTTTAAACATGAACTACTCCTTTAATCACGCAGTTATAATACAAACATTAATGTTAATTACTCACTTAAGGGTCATTGTTAGAAGTGTGTGTAGCTTTAGGTATATGACATAAAACCATGTATGTTTTTAAAGAGCATTTTTAACATCTCTTGCTTCTAGAGAGGGGTCAATGGGCCTGTAATAGTGGAAATTTCCACATAGAGCTTTTTGTGTTTGTGCTGCATAAGATAGGAGTGTTAAAATATATGGAGATGTTTTGAATATGTGAATGAATAAAACGAAATCAGGTTGTGGTGATTGGTGAACTTTTTAAACAAGACTAGGAGTAATTTTTCCCTGTCAATATTTCATGAATTTTAGTAATGAAACGGCCCTGCGTAAGACAGACAGCCAGTAAAGTTGATTTCAACCGAAAATGAGGACTATAAGTTAGATTCGTGAGAAATAAACACAACCGTACAGGTATATATCTCCATCGATGTCTCCAGCTGCAAGGATGTCTTGGTTGGGATGAAATGCAATTGTGTTGCCAATCGCCTCTAGTTTGATGTCTTCTGGTGTCTCGCGGATCTTTGGTGCGTTTGGCTCTTCTTCGGTCTCTTCTTCAGTCTCCTCCTGTAAACACACCGACACACACTGTGATCAGCTCACTGTGGAGCCTTTAGCGCAGGTTAAACGGGTCAAAGTGGCTTTTACGACTCAATTATCAGGCATTTGGGTTGATTCAAAATGTATATTGAAATATATTCCGACAAATGACGGCACTGAAACGCTCGATATTGTACAACAACAACAATAAACGTACTTGTTCAAATGAATCCTCGTGTTCTATGGAAGTCGCCATCTTTATTGTTTGCTACATGTCACTTCCGCCACGCGCTGCACTGGAGTGGCCCGCCCCGCAGTGTATGCTTTATTTTTATACTCTAAGTAGAAATGTATTTCTTAATTTTAAGCTAATGAACGAGGACTTTTACATATTCTCGCCTCAGATGCTAAAAACGTTTTTTTTGCACACTGTACAGCTTCTGTGTTTTGTATATTTTACATCAAAACCTGTACTTTATTCTATTTTCAGTTCTATATTCTATTTTATTCACATAATATATTGTATTTTGTTTTATTCACGACATATTTATTGAGTTATTTATTTATATATCATAATATAGTAATGTTTTATTTAATTATTTTTAGAATGTTTGTGTGTCCTTAATTCGTATGTTTTTGCACTGTCGGACGAGGGAAAACATTTTTATTACATTACATCACATGTGTGTGACAAATAAAGGATTTTGGACCTTAAAATGCAGCCATAAATGATAGTAAATAAATGCTAGATAGATTTTTATTAGTTACTACAATGGGCATTATGTTATTGTTGTTATTTATTTTCTTTTTCCCTTCAATATTGGGCTATAAAAATAATGTATTATATTTTATGTAGAGACACGAACCTAGCATAAGAAAAATAGCCTTTTTCACGAGTCAAAATCAAGGCCAAAAAAATGAAATCCGCATTGAGATCATGTAATGACATAATGTAGCCACTAGATGTCAGTAAAAACATATTAACGCTTTTCAAATCAGAAGCGCTGCACCTTATTAAGACATAAATCGCTGGGGTTTTTTTTGTTTGTTTGTTTGTTTGTTTTTTTGTTGTTTTTTCAGACGTGGGACGTTTGACACTTTGGAATTTGAAAAAAAAAAAACACTTTTAGATTTTTTTACATTCTCTTTTTAAATGAATGCTCGATGATTTATGTTTAACAGCATGGGATAAATATAAATATGTAAATGTAATTTTCAAAAAAAAATCTGGAATAAATCATGCATCCTAAATGTTTACAATTAAAACAAGGTGAATTTACCTTGATTAATACCTTGATGCATCAACTGTCACACCACCTGTCTAACCTCAACATTTTCCAATACACCATTGAACTCCTATTCACTGAAAATGATTAAACATCTTCATGCTTGCTCTTGTATTGAGCATATGAGACATAGACAGTCCTTTCTCTTACACACCTCTAGAAAGCACCTTATTAAATGGTCTTCTTAAAGATAAAATCAGATGTAGCCAGAGGCATCTATGTTTAAAAAAATGTTTGTCTCTATCCTCAATTTGTTGAGAAACATTTTAGCACTCCCCAGAGTAAGTCCCAGAAGATCCCTGACTGAATGCACCCCGTAGTGCCGAGAAGCGCGGCCCCCGCTAGGTGTCTTGCCTGTGGCACATTCTACCCTTTTGCGTTTGAATGTCAAGACTCTCCATGCAGAAAATTGATTCCCAATGATGCTATTGAGCAGGCAGGTCACTCAAGAGAGAAGAAAATAATCTCATGCCCCCCAAAACAATGAGATGAAACCAAAATGCTGGAGATAAAGGATTGTCATGAAATTACGAAAATTGAGGAAATCGATCACAGAGCATGAAGCAGATATGGACACTCGATAGGTTTAAACCTAAATAAGGGCATGTTTGAGATCTCAGGTTCTCGTGTCTCAGCTGGGGGAAATTATCAGAGGTCACTCTCAGAAAATCATATAATGTGTGTGTCCTCATGAATTAACAGTATATAGTCAACTTACATTATTTGAGAGATTTGAGCAAAAAAAGGAAGAAATGTCCTTTATTGGAAATATATATATATATATATATATATATATACATACGTTATTCATATTTTAGAGAAAATGCGGCATTCGTCTATTCCCCATGTTCTGTTCAACTCTGTTAAAATGGCAATATTTTTCGCTCTGTGGTTGAAAACGAAGTATGTTTCTCTAAAAGTTTTTTTTTTTTAATATCATCTCATTATGTTTTCACTTACATTGGCTTCATAAAGCTAAATGGTTCAACTCTGTTATGGGATAAACACCTTCTTTTTTTTTTTTTTTAAATCTCCAGCAAACAGCCTGTGAATAATACTGTGTTGTGCAATGATACTTGCTGTGAGGCCATTATTGGACGTTAAATTTATAATACCAAAATGACAGTAACAGGGTTGAAATAAAACAGCGCTTTGTCACAGGATAAAGATAAAGTAGCGCATGATCACAGGAACTTGCAGTGCAGCTTCAAACTATTGGACGCTAGAATATTTTTGGTTGTAACAGGGTTGTCACAAAACACATTTTAAAGAGAAATGGCATGAGTTCTTTATATTTCAATACATAATGATGATCTAATAATGAAATAATGGTGATCTATTACAAGGGCACAATAAACTAGTTAACTAATTTATATAAACTATGAATTTCAAACTTGCAGTAACAGGGTTAAAATAAAGTAGTGCTTTACCAGTCAGGGATTAGGGTTACTGACAACAAATAAATTCATTGATAGTTACCACCAGAACAGAAGTTATCACCAGAACAACATGTGAACAGTGTGTGGCGCAATGATATTTCACTGTTGAGGCCATTAAACATTTTTGCACTGATCTTCAACCCTGAAACATTTTGTAACAGGATTGACACAAAGCACGTGATTTTTTTTTTAAATAAAAATTGCACTAATTATTAATATTTATTTCAATTTTATGTATGATTTATCACCAGGCACAATAAACTCAGTCATCTATTCAAATTCATGTATGAATTCCAAAATTACAGTAGTGCCTTGGGATCAGGCTTACTAACAACAAATACATTCATCAAGCTTGATCGTTCAGCTCTGTTATGAGATAAACACAATTTTTAATCACCTGAATAATACTGTGTGGTGCAATGATACTAGCTGAGGGGCCATTATTAGACATTTTGCACTGATCACAAACCTTGTAACAGGGTTGACACAAACGTGATTTTTCAAAGAAAAAATTGCACGAGTTATTTTATTCATTACCAGGCACAATAATCTTAGTCATCTACTGAAATGTATGCGTTTAAATGCAAAAAAACCCACATTCACAGGGTTGAAATAAAGTAGTGCTTTATCACGGGATAGTGATAAAGTAGCGCGTGATCAGGAACTTGCCGTGCAGCTACAAAAATACATCGCATGCATCCTACAAAATGAGAAAATTAAACCTAAGACCGGTTTGTATGTGACACACATCACTCTTGACTTGACTCTAAACACTCGTCAGTGCTGTCAGGAGTGTGCTTTACTCCCAGCCGCCTGAAAGAAGCAGTTCCTCTGGTCTGGGACTAACCTGGGCCATGTGTTCAGCAGTAATTCTCCCCCTCCACAACGGGTAAATACCCTCAGCAGAGCCCATATCAAATTCCACGGAAACAAAGACAGCAAGCGCTGTGAGGAACGACCATAATGAGCCATCTGTTCATCCATGGCAGTGCAAACCAAATGTCATCAAACTGTGCTCCTTCTCTCACTTCGCCTTCAGAACAGGCAAACTGCACTCCTTCAGCAGCGCAAACGCTCGGCGTCACAGTTTACACTGACAGACCATGTCAAGTTCAATATTGCCCCACTTTAAATGCATCTGAGATGGGAATTAACAAATCTGTGCTGAAAAACTTCTCCAAAAATATGTAATTAACATGCAAATGCGTAGAATTTGTACAAATGTATTAATGAGGGGCGTTAGGCTTCTGTTGCCAGTTTGCGACATGGAATGTTATCGTGATGAAGATATGAAGAGAATATTATACATGCCGTTGTAGTGATAGAGGGAATTAACATCTCCAGTCCCCCTTTGGTGAAAATCAAGTTTTTAAAGT
The DNA here is from genome assembly GCF_988280905.1 of Pimephales promelas. Classification (NCBI taxonomy): domain Eukaryota; kingdom Metazoa; phylum Chordata; class Actinopteri; order Cypriniformes; family Leuciscidae; genus Pimephales; species Pimephales promelas. Next base: position 30,343,864 of record NC_142787.1, read on the forward strand.
ATCAAGTATTTGTCTATGTTGTGTTTTTAATACGACAATTTAAGACAAACCATGTGCAAATTCAAAATTCAACACAATACGCTGATATCAGCACCCATTTTGAAATTGAAGGCGGGAAAGAATCCCGGAAGTACAGATAGACAACAAATACCAACCTGAAGCTGCCGCGATTCACACGGACGTTATATATCCAATATGGGATTTATATATATAGTTCGATATAAAAATTGAACTTCAGAATAAGTTTATTTTTTAAATAAATTTTAGAATAAGTAATTTCTACATTAAAACAACAATAGTTCATCAAATTCCCGACTCTCCTATGATTAAAGGCGACACTTCCGGTTTTCTTCCCACCGGAGCGATTTCAAAATGTCGGCTGCATGAAATCAGCGTATTGTATTTTTTTTTTAAATGTATTTAATTATTTTTGAGTATTTTCTCCTTAAACTTTAGTCAGTGAACTAAAGACAGTGTCAAAAACTAAGTACCTTTTAACCAATCGGGCCAACTAAGTTAGTGGATCACTCACTGAGCTGGTGTGAGTGAGTGGAAGCGGGGCTAATTTGCATAGGGCAAAGTTGTAAAGTTACATTCAAGCTATTTTAAGACATGAAGACATTTTTTCAAGGAAAGAAAAATGTTTAAATATGTAATTTTGGTGATCAAATATGAATTTTTAAGGAATAAAATTAACTACAGGGGAAATGCACTAATAATTAAATCTATATATGAAGAGTTCAGATGCAAAAGCCTCTAAATGCCATTTGAAATTTTCTTCTTTAATGATGATTTTTATCAAACTTGTATATTTAAGTTCAGTAATTTCACTTAAATGGCAATGATAATTACCTATTAATTGTTATTTAAGTGAAATACTGAACTTAAATATACAAGTTTGATAAAAATCATCATTAAAGAAGAAAATTTTCAAATGGCATTTAGAGGCTTTTGCATCTGAACTCTTCATATATTCTCACACACACACACACACACACACACACACACGCGCGCGCGCGACACTAAAATACATATTCAATTAAATATTTAATGCCAGCAAACCTTTCTGCATGATACATTTATTTATAGCTATTACAAATACGGATGCGATGTGATGACGCAAAACAGACAAGCATTTAAAAAGGCATTTGAAGTACAAGTTCTTGGCAAATGAATCTTGAGAAGGTTTGAAGCATCAACTCCTCACCAAAATCAGTGTGTTTGTCCTCCTGTAGAATATATAATAGGCACCTTGCTTGAACCATGCAAATGAATACATTCTGCCTCCTACATTAACCAGTCAAAATAAAATATTGTAGAGGGTATTGAGTGTAAAAGAAAGGCACATGAAATATATAAAAAAAGAGTTGATGAGAACCTGTGTTTTGAGATTTCATATGCTCAGTGAAATGGTGATTGTAGAGGAAATGAAGAGGGGTTATTCTTCAGAGGAAGGGCTCATGTCCAGCGGTGTCTCTTGGGTAACACTGTCCATCTCTGCAGGTTCAGAGCTCTCAGTCGACGGACTCTTGTCTTCCTCGGCCTGGCTTTTATCCTCTTCTGTGTTATTACTCTCATCAAACCCTGACCCTTCGGCCTGCGGGCCGTCTCCGTCGTAGATGATGTCCTCTGGGTTAGGTGCGGGCGGACAGAAGTCTTCATCAGGGAGGAGATGATGAAACACTGATTCAGCCTGGAAATAAACAGAAACAATCATAATTGTGTCTTAATCAACAGGCGATATCTGATCCACAAAACGCAGTGTCTGCCTCCCTCTGCTGGACTCACCAGTTTAATGGAGTAGTCGCTGCCCAGGCTGCTGTCGGGACCGGTGCAGACGTGAACGTTACTCGGCAGGATGTAGCCGCCGCTGTCCTGGGCCGACGTGTCCCTCATGTTGAAGTACATGACCCACAGCACTGCAGGCTTGCTCCTCTCCACCAAACCTGCGGGAGGTTAAGCAGTCATTTCTTTACAGTCTTTTAAAGGAGTAGTTCACTTTTTTTAAAAAAAAACTTTTGCTGATAATTTACTCACCCCCATGTCATCCAAGATCTCCATGTCTTTCTTTCTTCAGTCGATGTTTTTGAAAACATTCCAGGATTTTCTCCATATAATGGACTTCAATGGGGTCCAAACAGTACAAGGTCCACACGAGAGCTTCAGTGCAGCTTTAAAGGACTTTAAACGACACCAGACGATGAATAAGGGTCTTATCAAGCGAAACGAGCAGTCATTTAAAAAATAAATTAAAAAGTTTAAGTCTTATAAGCACAAATGCACGCCTTGCTCTGTTCTGTGATGCGCGTTCGTGACTCTCCTATACGAACTCGTTCATTTTTGAGTCATTTTGCTCATTCGTTTGTTAAATGAACCAAATGACTCGAAAAAAGATTCGTTCATTTTGATGTACGAGTTCGAACGGGAGAATTGCGAACGAGCATTTGTGCTTATAAAACTTAAACTTTGTTATTTATTTATTAAATGAGCGATCGTTTCGCTTGATAAGATTCATCGTCTGGAATCGTTTAAAGCCCTTTGAAGCTGCACTGAAACTCTCATTTAGACCTTGAACCGTTTGGACCCCATTGAAGTCCATTATATGGAGAAAAATCGTGGAATATTTTCATCAAAAACCTTAATTTCTTTTCGACTGACGAAAGAAAGAAATCCAAAATCGCGTACTGTGCGAGTAGGCACTACATTTGAATTTACTTCGCAGCCGTTAAAAAAGTACACACTACATTAGTATGATTATGGTTAGTATGAATGCAATGTGGACGTCCTACATCAGCCATGTTTTTTTCTGTCACATGACCCACCAGTGTCTGCTGAGTTGGTTCACTTCCACTCATAAATCCTCTCCTACGGCTTCATGGGATAGTAAAGTGCACACTTCAGACTCTGTTTTTCGGACATTTTACTCTTTATTTACTCTAGTATTTCAGATTTTGATGGTATAGAAACGCACACTTAGACAGGAATAGATCAACAGACAAACATGTTTCAGTTTTGTTTTCCATGCCTCTCTGGACTGGTGTAAGACTGCATTAGATAGGCCAACTAGTCAAAAGTTGGAATAATATTGCACTTTCCTCCTATACACCAGTTTTAAAAGACTGACGTTGATTTATCATGAGATGAATCATTGTTAATATTTTGCTAGCGGGCGCATGACGTGGGTCATCGAATCTCTTTTTCTTCATCTCCTTTGATGACATCTTAGGCAAGACGAGCCCTATGGTCCAACAGAAGAGCGGAGAATCTCAAGAGTGTGTGTGTGTGTGTGTCTCGCTGGTTCGTTTAAAGCGTAAAGCTGTCAGTCTGTATCATTACCCTTTAAATACACGAGCCTCTGCCGCAAAAAGGTGGGAAAAGAAAGGCAAGAAAAAGCGAGAGGGAGAAGGTGTCAGTCTGAAATGTCAGAACGGTCATTACCCAAATGTCACACAATTATGACGCGTGTTCCTTTTCCTGCCCGGAGTGGCCCGGTGATTTGCTTAATTTGGCGAGGGGAGAGCTGTGGCGGCATCAATGTTTAACGCCGCTTCAAATACACCACCCATCCTCTCCTCTGAACGCTGCCGGGTCACCGATTCACAAAACACTGAACACACACACAGCCAAAGAATCTCTTCTATTATAGAGTCCAGACAGCCCAGAACATGCCACTAGATAATATATGGACAGTGTTGAAAAAATATACATTTTTATAATGATGTAAAAATGAATGAAATGACTCGAAAAAAGATTCGTTCATTTTGCAGGAGAGTCACAAACACGCATCACAGAACAGAGCAAGGCGAACATTTGAGCTTATAAAACGTAAACTTTGATATTTATTTTTGAAATAACCGATCGTTTCACTAGATAAGACCCTTATTCATCATCAGTGTTGGGAGTAACGCATTACAAAAGTGATACATTACAGTAACATATTAGTTTTTGCTGTAACGCAGTAGTGTAAGGCATTACTAATCAATTTTCAGTAATATTTTACTCGTTACATGTTCAGTGAGGCTTGTATTACAGTTGTATTACAGTGTATTGTCTGCTTTTACTTCTTAAAGGCAACAGACTTTGTGAAAGTTTTAAAGCAGTCTTTTAGTGTCAGTTCAGAGCGGTCGCGTCTGTAACATTGTTTTTTCCTCATAAATGCGAACACGAAAACTAAAATAATATTTTAAGTTCTATGGAGACCGGAGAGCCAACCCTTCCTCATCCGATTTGCGCAGTGTAATTAACAGAATTACAAAAAATATATTTTGCCTCCTATTTTTTTGTCACGCATGAATGTGTGTCTTTTCCCGAATATTAAAAATAAAACATAGACTGATATTTGTCTAATGTCTGGAGTCCTTTGAGGAAGTAGCCTATATACGTTTCAATACATGTATTTTCTGAGAATTTTTATTTCAAGTTTTGACTGTAAATGTCATGTCCATAATGCTGGACTTCCCCAATTTTAAATAATTTATCCTCAACTAGTTTTGTGGTGTAGGTCCACGTATTTTATAATGTTAACTTCAAATAATACTAATAGCCTAATTTAAAGATAAGGCAGCATTGGATCTGGACGGTAAGGAGAATAACGCTGGAGTTGGAAGAGGTGCGTCACGATTCTGTAGGTTCGTGGATCTGAGTCGTGTGGCGAATCGCGATTTCGGTTTCATATTGCATATCGTTACAGCCCAAAAGTTAAGTTCTACTTAGTTATTGTGGTGAAAGTAACTAAAAAGTAATACATGAGTAATGTAACGCATTACAATTCTGAGACAGTAATATAAGGTAATGAATTACTTTTAAATAACAGTAACAAGTAATACCTAATGTATTACAGTTTGGAAGTAATTTGCACAACACTGTTCATCGTTCGGTGTCGTTTAAAGTCCTTTGAAGCTGCACTGAAACTCTCATTTGGACCTTGAACCGTTTGGTCCCCATTGAAGTCCATTATATGGAGAAAAATCCTGGAATGTTTTCATCAAAAACCTTAATTTCTTTTCGACTGAAGAAAGAAAGACATGGACATCTTGGATGACACGGGGGTGAGTAAATTATCAGCAAAAGTTTTTTTTTAAAAGTGAACTTTTGTATAAAATATACTATTCTATATAAATGTATTATCTTATATCTTAAGTTTAAAAATGATACTGAAGTATCTGTAGGTATGCAGTGTTTGGGGGCAGTGGTTCTCTTCCGGTCATACATACGCACACATGTTCCCAGATGTGACAAATGTCAGATTAGCATACAGCAGCACTCCTGATGGCGGCTAACACACGCCTGCAGCTGCAAACCTCCCAAACCACTGCCACCCTCTAACACACACTGGCACACTGCTAGCATCCTTTGCAGCGATTTTCGTGCGAGCATATCAGTGAGTTTCACGTCTTTGTAAACTAAAGTTTTATGCGTTTTATGAAGGATCGTTCCTGTGCACCTATGCTACCATTGTAGAGGTGTGGTGGTGCAACCACAGAATCCGAAAATCTTAAAGGAGTAGTTCACTTTTGAAAAAAACTTTTGCTGATAATTTACTCACCCCCATGTCATCCAAGATGTCCATGTCTTTCTTTCTTCAGTCGAAAAGAAATTAAGGTTTTTGATGAAAACATTCCAGCATTTTTCTCCATATAATGGACTTCAATGGGAACCAAACGGTTCAAGGTCCAAATGAGAGTTTCAGTGCAAACTGCAAACTGTTCAAAGGGCTTTAAACGATTCCAGACGATGAATAAGGGTCTTATCAAGCGAAACGATCGCTCATTTTGTCAGTTTGAGTTTTATAAGCTATGACGCACGTTTGTGACTCTCCTGTTCGAACTCATTCATCAAAATGAACAAATCTTTTCCGAGTCATTTGGTTCATTCAACGAACGAAACGAATAAATTGACTAAGAAAAAGATTTGTTAATTTTGATGAACGAGTTCGAACAGGAGAGTCTATGTAAACGAATTACTATGTAGTATTAATTAACTACATTAAAATATCATTCCAATAAGTTCTTAGAGCTAAAACCTAAAGATGAAGTGACTTTGCCATCTTATTTTGGCTTATTTTAGAATGCTCTAAATGATAGTTTTTCCCATTCATTTCTATGGGTGCCCATTTTTGACCCAAATACAAGATTAAGGAGTTTTTTTCACCCACTTAACATTGTAGAATTGAGTAAAAAAAAAAAATTGTGTGTGTTCAGGAGGCAAACTTAGGAAAAGTAGCCTAATCTTCTACCGCTCAGATCAAGGGAAGTATTTTTTAAAAATAAATCAAAAACTATTTTGCCCACATTTGTCCAGAATACAGTTTTGGGGTTAATGTGTAATCATTATGGGACTGGATTTAAACTTTGTCAGATGGAGACCCAAGTTTGGTTTGAAGACAAAAAACACACCAAACACAATGTTGTCATACCATTCCAGATTTCTAACACTCACTCACAGCGTTTGGTGTGTTTTTTGCGGCTGCCAGACCAGAAATTAAAGTTTTTCCCTCATCTCCTTTCATGTAAATTTCATATTTTATGAAAATTCATATGTAATGAAATTTCATGACTCCTTTTCATTACTCGCTTATTTCATCCATTAGATTGAAAGATCTGTAAAAGCTCAATCATGCACATAGACTCAGGACAGAAGTGGTTGAAAGTGGACAAAAGAGACGGTGTAAACAGGAACGCGTCTCCCTCGTCTACTTGTGATCGGATCGATCAAAACTCAGGTGTAAACCAGGTGTAAACAGGGCCATGATGAAAGGGTGTTGTCGGTGGTTACCAGGGCGTTACTATGGAGTTGTTTTTATCTAGTCTACACGTGGTCATATATGAGCCTTGATCTTTTCGACGGGTTCAAAATCCCCAAGGAAATCTTCAGTAGTTGCTGTTGATTTGTTCCATTTGGCTCCATCATGATCTAAACAGACTCTCTTTCTCTCTCTCACACACACACACACACCGCTTTGACCATGGGGATGAATGAAGATCTACCCAGGTGACTTTGTCTCTCTGACCTGTTCTGGCCCACTGCTCTTCTTATCTAGCGATTCATCCTCAAGACCTCTGCCAGTATTTGTTCTGACATTTTAATTAAAATAGTACTAGCTCATTCCTGTGATAAAAAGGCTGTGTGTCGCCCAGCGGGGCCCCGCGTCTCGCACCCTCCGCACCTGAGCACACGTGCTTACACACACACACACACACAAAGAAACAATTATAACATTTCTATTTTGTTGAGCCGCAGACGTACTTAAATTCGCAACAAGAATCAATATTTAAGGCAATGGTTGAAAGGAGAGTATGTGCATGATGGGAAAGTGATAAAGATTAAAGGTGTGGGGGGGATGATGGCTGATAAAGAGAGATTGAGTTTGTTAGATGGAGTGAGGAAGGTTGAAGATGCCGTGGACTTGATGACCTTGATGAAATACAGTCATCTTACCATCACACTTATTCCACAAATTTTGATCAATTGGCACATTTTAGGAATCATCAATTATGACATGAAGCTATAGGAAAGGATCAGTGTCAAGAAATGAAATCAAGTCCAAACTAGACTAGTAGCTAAACTTGTCAAAATTGAATCGTAACAAGGCTTAGTGGGATTATTCATTTGCAAAGGCTCCAATTTAATTAAATAAATGTGTTTAAAAAGAGTGGAGGGCGGCAGCTTGTCATGAAAAGTGCATATAAAACAGTTATAGAGAAGATTTTAGGGCTCCCTGCAGGTTTCTGACAAAATAAACCAAGTCTGCTCACTGCAGAGCCAATGGGTGGAGCTTGACGTCCAGTTCCCCCTCTCTGGACCTCAGATGAGCTAGAAGTTCTCAAACTCGGTCCTGGAGGGCCGTTGTCCCGCAGAGTTTAGCTCCAACCCTGATCAAACACACCTACCTGTGAGTTTCTAGTGATCCTGAAGACCTCGATTAGCTTGCCCGGGTGTGCCCGGGTTGCTCTTGACGGCCCATAAAGTCATTAAAGAAAAGGTTTAAATATTCCATGTGCCTACAGCGGCTCAATTATAAGTTTATCAAGCGACGAGACTACTTTTTGTGCGAAAAAAACATAAATAACGACTTTATTCCACTATTCCATTACTTCCTTATGGGCGCATGCGCGAGAACTGAGACGAGGACGTTCTCATTCGTCTACTTCTTGTTACCAGCTGCTCACCGCTTAGGAGTTTTACCGCCACCTACCGTATAAAATGATGATCCATATATAAGGCGCTCCGGATTATAAGGAACACTGTCGTTTTTTGAGAAGATTAAAGGCTTTTAAGTGTACAGCGCGCATCTTCCTCTGCTTGTAAACAGAAAGTTTTGCGCTTCCAGCTATATCAGCACATCATCTTATACGGTAGGGGGCGATAAAACTCCTAAGCGGTGAGCAGCCGGTAACAAGAAGTAGACGAATGAGAACGTCCTCGTCTCAGTTCTCGCGCATGCGCCCATAAGGAAGTAATGGAATAGTGGAATAAAGTCGTTATTTATGTTTTTTTCGCACAAAAAGTAGTCTCGTCGCTTGATAAACGTATAATTGAGCCGCTGTAGGCACATGGAATATTTAAACCTTTTCTTTAATGACTTTATGGGCCGTCAAGAGCCAGTCCCTTAGGCAGTCTATATAGGACTGATCCAGCTCTCAGATTCAATCAAAAATATCTTTATTTGTGTTCCAAAGATGAACGAAGGTCTTACGGGGTTGGTACAGCATGGGGGTGAGTAATTAATGACTTAATTTTCATTTTTGGGTGAACTAACCCTTTAACCTTAACCATATCCCTCAACAGGTTAATTCACAGAAGTGGAGCAGGTCAAGGTCAAGCTCCACCCATTTGGATCTGCAGTGAGCACTACTTGAAATCAAAAGCTCAATAGTTTAACGTTTGAAAAGGAAGAAATCAAGAAAGCCGTAAATATTAGTATTTGAATTTTAATAGTATTTTTTTAATAAAAAATATTATTTTTTAAATTTAATAAAAATAGTCGTTTAAATGATATAAAATTCCAAATTTCTTTGGACAAAAAAAGGTTTTTCCCCCTAAATCACGCAATCCTTCACAGCGGAAAAAGTCGATCCAACGCTTGTCTTTTCTCAGATGTGGTTAATTGAGATTGATTCGATTCATTAATCAGCACATGATTTAATTATTTTTAAAAATCTTTTGACAGCCCTATTTAAAACACCAGACTTTAGACTGAACTCAACTAATAACACAAAAAAAAATGTATTAAAATATAAAAAAATATTTATATATTTACAAAACAGCCGATGTAACGAGGGCTTCTGGGAACAATTTTGAGAAATGATTTCAATTCAACATCTAAATAAATCATCTAAAGCATCTCAATATTCAAGGAAATCAAAAAAACTTACCACAACTATCACCAACATGCGTACTAACATAAACTGATCTTTTTTTTTTAATCTAATCTTTCCAAACTCACAATGTGATTCCACCCTTATGATCTGAAGGTATATAGATAGTGAGGTCGTATGTGACAGGTCGTTCTCAGATTCACTCTGAAGGAGCCAAGCAGACCCTGACAGAGCATAATGGGAATCAATGGGAGCAGCGCCTGGCCCCTGCCTGCCACACCACCATCAATATCAATCACGGTTATCGCCAATAACGTCTCCATGTAAGCCCTTCGCTGAATGTCACAGCAATACCAGATCTTTCTTTAAAGAGAGGAAGAGATGATCTCTCTTTGACACGGGCGGCAAGGTTAGTTAAGTACTGTTAGCGGATCTGTATGTGCAATAGGAGGTCGATGCGCAAAAGGACTGAAGATGTTAATGGGTTTAAATGACGGGGAGATTTAATTGGAAGTGAAAGAGCTGGGTCAGGTCTTACCTCCACAAGGTTCCTCTCCAGGAATGGCGGGAACGTCAAACAATTGAGATACAACTGGAGCAAGATCTTCTTGGGCCGTACCAGAGGATGAACAGGTCAAGTGGACCAAATCTGTTCAAAGAGACCACAATTGTGCACAATTCAGAAAAAAACATTTCTTAGAAAATTCCATTGCCATTTCTATACACACACACACACACTGGTACTTCTATCATTATGAGGACATTCCTTAAGCGTAATGGAAGTTATACTGAGCTACTGACATTTTCTAGTCCCTAAATCTACCCATCACAGAAGTGTATTTAGCGTTCTGAACTACAAAGACATTGGCATTGTCCTCATAATGTAGCCTGAAAGATAATACGCACTACACTATAAGGACTCATAATGTAGGTCAAACCAGTGTGCACACACACTTTTTTTCTAGGCAAGTTTTAATTTTTAATGCTTAAAAAAAAACTTCATTATAACAATCAGGAAACAATTTTCTTTGATAAATGAATAGGATCAGAACTCAAGCCCACTCATGTCTGAGCATGCTCACTTTCAGGCGGGCATACACTGTGCGATTTCAGCAAGGTACCTACTCACACTCAACGAGTAAATCGCATGCAATGCAAAGCCAAAGTTCAGGATTTTGCGCTCACACTGTACGGTCCGATTGTCGAGCTGCGACTTCACTGCTCACACTATACGTGTAATATCTGCGATAACTCCCTGGATTGCGCCTATTTACGTGTATGTATCCAGAGATATTGTAAAAAAAAAAAAAAAAGCATCTGCTATCAATATCAAGATGATTTAGCATTTTCAATTTATGCATTTAATTATTATTAGTATTATTGAATTGTCATTATTAGGGGAGGCCTATGGGCTAATTTTATTATTAAATTGATCCGCTGTTATAATTAATTTGCCACGCAATATTTTCACAGCACATAACCAACGTGAGGATAATAAAATATTACATAATCTTACTCCTCATTAAAAATTGTCTAAAACATTTAGGTCGATTACAATGAATTATAGGCATATAAAATAACTATTAACAGTCTATAATATGTCCGAACATTGCCATAATTAATAATCAATGAAAATTAAAAACAGGTTTATTTTCAAAAACATTGTTTGATAAATTAATAAGGTGTTACATCGCAGGTGGCTTGGAGGATGTGGGTAATATTATCCATTTTGCAACACGAACTGGAGGTAAGCAACAGTAATTTGTAGCTAGTTTGAACTACAGAACTTAAAGATCGTTTTTATTTTAATTTTATTTTTGCTGCAGATGAAATGGTTAAACTCTGTTTTCGCGCAGGTGCAGTGAGGGAAAAAAACACTGAGTTTAGGGCAATCGGTTCGTAGCGTTGCTTCAGCTGTGCGATATAGTCACGAGGAGCGACCAAAATTCCTGACATGCCAGAAATGCATCCGACCATCCGATTGTCGATCGTGAGCGGCTAATCGCCTCTCGTTACTCCCTGTACACTGCACGACAAAGCTGAAAATCGGTCCGGCACGAAAAAGAGTCGCACGAGTCAGAATTCGGCTCAAAATCGGACGAAAATCGCACAGTGCATGCCCGCCTTTACTGGCAAAAAAATTAAAGTTGCTTAAAGGTGCAGTGTGTAATATTGACAGCTAGTGGCTGAAATGGGTACTGCAGTCCAAATTCAAAATATTAGAGAGAGTAGTTTCTCCCCCTGAGACTCAGGCACTGAAATTTTCATTCTTATTCGGTCTGGTTTATTACCGTTTACGTCGGACCGTGTTTCGGTACCCAACTCTATCCACAATGCATCCGTCTGCATTTTCAGTACCTTCGTCCATATTTTCTAAAAGTTTCTGCCGGTGAAATCACAAAGCACTGGGATTGATCTGTGATTGGTCTGTTAGCGCATTAGGCCCAACCCCCTATGGGCAAGGGTGGGAACTAGTGCTTGTAGTCTTTACAGAAATCCCCCCCCCCTTACACTTCCTCCTACAATGACGTAAAATGACGATTTTTGCGAAAAGTGAAAAAGGTAAATAGCAGATTTCTCTGGTCTCAGGGGAAAATGAGAGAGTTGCACGACCATTCAATAGTATGACTGGGTTTCTAACGATTGAAATCTTAATGCAAATGGGTGGAGTGTCCCTTTAACTACAGTAAAAAACAACAACATAAAAGCACCTTTAAATAAGTATGACAAACTGGGCTAACATCCTAATCTTAGAAGAACTACAGTAAGACTCTGGATCATTTTCAGGGCTACTTTCATGGAAGACCAGAGGGGAAAAGAAGAAACGAGCGCCACAATTCAATTCTCATAAAGGTCTGAGAAGTTCTACTAGAAATGTCCTGGGTAATCCCAAGAGTTCACACACACCACTTCCAGGCTTATCATTACTTCTCCGGTGTTCCTTCCTATGGTCTGTGGTACATGAGAGTGTGTGCGCGAGAGGATCAAAGAGAACAATTGGAGTGCAGGCAGCTCAGGGCGGCACACAGGCTCCGTGTCACACCGTGGAGAGGTGCACAGATGTAGGCATCTCCAGTGGGACAGGACGGGAGGAGCAGCTTCACTGAAGGCTCTAAAAACACACGGGACTGCAGAGTTTCGAAAAAGATTCTCTCCACTGCCAAAGGCTGATTTTAAAAAGTCCAGGATAGTTAAAAGTGAACACTTGCAGTACAGGTGGATTCACAATGGACATGTAATATTCCGTTTTGAATCTTGAAGAAAATAAAGTGCATGTACACTATATATACATATATAAAAATGTCTATAATTTATTGAGATAGTTCACTTTGAAATTATTTTTTGGTATGTTTTAGATTACCTCAAGGGCATCAAAGATTTAGTTTCAATTTTGATATTGTTATGTCAAAGCGTTCTTGTCTGTCAGTCATATAATGGAGGTCTATGGTCACCACCTCAAAGAGCATGCACAGAGAAGTCCAAATTAAACATGATTTAACGACTCGTAAATGTAAGTACACATTGACGGTAGGGCTGGGTATCGATTCACATTTCAATTTCGATTCGATTTCGATTCACAAGCTCTCAGTTCGATTCGATTTCGATTCTCGATTCAATTTTCGATTCTCGATTCCTGATTTGATTCTCGATTCGACTATAATGAAGATGCAATACAAATCCTATATTTATAAAAAAGAACAGTGGACATAAGTTTACTAGTGGTTAATTAATACAAAGAAATTAAGAGCCATAAACCTGTATATAAAACTCTTTTTATTTTAGGTACACTAAATGCATACAAAGAATAAACAGGATTTTGATGCAATATGCAAAAAAAGTCAGAACAGTCGCACAGCTTGATCAAACAGTATGATGTTATTTTATGTTTAAGATGGATATAGATAAATAAATATATAAATATTTTGACATTTTTTTACATTGATCTTACCTAAATGGTAATGTAATTTTTTTGTTTATTTTTTGTTTTTGTTTTAAGAGTTTATGTATGGAAGCTTGATTTCAATCTTTGAATTAAATTGAAAAAAGTAGCACAAATAAATAAAATAGAATAAAGACACAAATTAAGAGACATTTTGGGGCAGTTTTTTGGGTATGTCAGAAATACTACAGAAACTGAATAAAGTAATCCAATGTAAAATAACACTGGATAGTCTTTTTAGTCCAGACTGAATTAAATACAAAGGCTTTTAATTCTGATTGCTTACAATTAATACTATATTCTGTTGTTATGACAACAGAATTAATGACTGACACAAATGGCTGCGTTCAGTTTAAGAACTAGTGCGCGAATCCATTACTGTTTCATTAACTTTCTGTCACACACATTTAATGCTAATTTAAGACATTAAGACCGACTGTCTTTACGAGGTTACTCACCAAGACCAGAGTTTTGACATAATGTCGCGTGTTTTAACTGTTAAAGTGATATAATTCAGGGACAAAACTTTTGTTTCTGGCGAGCTGTTTGTGAGTCAGTGAAAGACAGCTCTGAGAGTGCGCGAGCACGGGATGGTTAACATTGCTTGTAAAACACAAAAAGACGTGAAAATGATAAACGTTAGTTACGATCATAGGTTACGATGCAATGCTGGCCCGATTGTTAAGTGAATATTCCGTCATGTCCCGACTCCTAAACGCGTGTGTGTATCGACAGCTGCAGCGCTTGCCGCTTGCCTAGTGCAGAGAGACGAGAAGATGCAGCACCGCGTCCGCGAGCCCTTTATATGGAAAAAAATCGATTCGTGGCCGTTGAGAATCGATTTTGAATCGAACACATTTTAAAAAACGATTAATCGAAAAATCTATTTTTTTGCCCAGTCCTTATTGACGGCCTAAGACACGAAACGAGCGGTTTGTGTGAGAAAACAGTATTTATATCGTTTTTACCTCTTGTAACCACAGCCACGTCCGAGTGATCCGAGCGCTTTGTGGCTGTGGTTACAAGAGGTAAAAACGATATAAATTCTGTTCGTTTTCTCACACAAACCTAGGCCATCAATGTGTACTTACATTCACGAGTCATTAAATCATGTTTGACTTCTCTGTGCATGCTCTTTGAGGTGGTGACCATAGACCTCAATTATATGACTGACAGACAAGAACGGTTTGACCTAAAAATATCAAAATTGAAACGTGTTTCTTTGTAAACATCCAAGCATGAAAACCAATTCTAGTAGACCCCAAAAACAAAATCAAGGCCAAAAAAGTCCTCTTTAAAACATACCCCCAATGTAACGTGAAGAAGCTGAATCTGAAACATCTGCTTGTTCAACCATATTTTTTTGCAACACAGTTTGGTGCAGTGTGTAAATAGTTCACCTTCAAAGTCTACAATCCGTGGTCTTGGTTTCGAAAGCACATCCAACACAACCAGCAGTGCAAGTCATAAGTGGTTAATGATAAATAAAGACCATCTTCTCCTGCGAACGCATGTCTGTCACGGTCATCATCATCCGCTGATTGCGAAGGATGCTTTCAGGTAGAAGTGCATTACTTAAAGAGGAATGACTATGATCCATCTCCCCGTGGGGATCGGGCTATAGAAAAGCAAACGATAGCTCTGATCCCGCTTCCTATCATTTCCCCTGAACTCAATTCCCAGAGAGAGGAAGTGGAGTTCCACTGATTAAGCTTTTCATTCCCCCGTGAGGACGGAGTCAGTCACTGGGGTCTGCGCCGAGACCACTCCACCTGATCTCCTTCACCATGATTGATAGCGAGATATGGCCAGTGTAACAAACACAATAACTTTCATAAATAACAATGGAGTTAATGATGGAGTCATCACTGAGGTGAGTGTTTTGAAGGACAGTTTTGACATTTGGGTGTGTTCAAAGAGTATCAGTGTGCATCACTGTGACAATTCTTGATACTGGTTTTGTATAACAATGCAAAACGGAAGCATTTATTTAATAGAGTGCCGAAGTGATGACGTCACTTTGTAGGACAGGTCGGAAGCTAGCGGCGCATGGGTTCGGTCGAAAAGCAATGCATTTTCCCCATAGACTTTTGGAAAATCGCAAAAAATAAGATCTGTGTTAAACAAAGAGTTGTGACCCTTACACGTTTTGTACAAGTTAATCCAAAATGTATACATTTTGAAGCCTATATAAAGATTTAAAAAAACACAATCAGACACAATAAAGTTAAAAAACACAAGCAGGTTATAACTGTGTGTTCTGTGTCGGAGATCAAAACGTGAAAATATTTAGAGGCTTTGTTCACCACAGACCTTATTTCAGGCCCATTCAAAAATCCCATAGACTTTAGAGCGAGGGAACCGGGAGTGCTAAAATGCTAACTCACTTCTGCGTTTTGGCCTACAGAGTGACGTCGTAACTTCGGCACTCTATTAATATGAAAAAGTTTGGAAAGATTCAGATTTTTAATTTTTTTTTAATTAAGTTGAAAAATGTTAAAATAAGTTTAAATGAGACTTTTAATGAAGTCTTATGCTCACCAAAGCAAATCAAATTTATTTTCAGCATCATTACTCCAGTCTTCAGTGTCACATGATTCTTCAGAATCCATTCTAATTTGCTGCTTAATATACAGTTATCAATGGGGAAATCTTGAAAAAAGTTCTTTGATGAACAGAAAGCTCAAAAGAACGGCATTTATTTGAAATAGAATTCTTTTGTAACATTATAAATGTCTTTACTGTCACTTTTGCTAAATAAAAGTATACATTTCTTGAATATTATTATTTTAAATATTACACCAAACTTTTGAATGGTATCACGGTTTTCACAAAAATATTAAGAAGCAAAAACTGTTTTCAACATTGATAATAATAATAATATAGAAACACTCGCAATGGAATTTGAAGTACTCCTCCTAGAGAATTCAAACACACGGCACGAAACTCGGTCAGCATGAAGTCAAGGCATTGAGGATGAAAGTGTGCGAGGGGATTTTTGATATCTCGAACGGTTTGGCCGTGGCGAGGAAACGAAATTATGGCGAGAATCGTGAAACAGGAAGTGTGTCAGAACTTCAGCATACATTAACTGATCTTGATGAAACTTCAGCAGTTTGTTTGCTGTAAGAGGACGATCACATGGATGTGAATATTGTGAGTCAAAGTTATAGCGCCACCAACTGGCAGCAGGAAGTGTGTCACTTTCAAAATGCTTTGAAATCACCCTCTTATTTTTACCCGATTTGCTTCAAACTTAATCTGTATAATGTAAATACATAGCAGATGAAGACCTGTGAATGGATTCTTGATATCTTTGATACTGTTGCCGTGGCAATAATAGAATTATTTTGTAACATTATAAATGTCTTTACTGTCACTTTTGCTAAATAAAAGTATACATTTCTTGAATATTATTATTTTAAATATTACACCAAACTTTTGAATGGTATCACGGTTTTCACAAAAAATATTAAGAAGCAAAAACTGTTTTCAACATTGATAATAATAATAATATAGAAATGTTTTATTTGGCAGCAAATCAGCATATTATGATGATTTCTGACGGATCATGTGACACTGAAGAAGACTGGAGAGTAATGATGCTGAAAATTCAGATTTCATCATTGTAAATTTTAAATTCTAATCATATTTTACAATATTTTGCAGCACTGGTCATCATAAGAGACTGTGGCCACTTTTGGCTAGTATAGACTTAATATTTGAAAACAGAAATTGCACACTATCATTACTACCGGTAGGTTGTTGGTAAATTTTAGAACTGTCAGAATCTGCTAATTGTTAGGAAATGATTGACTGTGCTTTGAAAAGTAAGCAAACAAGGTGGAGCAACATGCATTTCCCATATGATGATTATAGTGAAGGTATAACTGATGTGTGATCATGGCCAGAGTGTTGTGTGATGTGTAACTCACAGGTGCCAGGCATGCAGGTCATGGAGGAGGAACAGAGCTCCACCATCCTCACAGCTGCTGCAGAACATCCCAGAGGAGGAATCGTCACCAACGAGATCTGCCAATAAAACAAATAAAGCACTTTTTGGGTATTTTACCTAAATTGTGAGTCTGTCAAATAAATAATTGCATAGTATGTAAACTTAAGAGGATAATGCAGAGGTAAAACCTATTAGCTACATTTTGTGCCTGTGTAACAGGATCTATATAATAACAGGATTATATAGATCCAGACAATATTTCCATACAGTCCTTATTATGTGAAAACCAGTGGTGGAATGCAACAAAGTACAAATACTTTGCTACTTTACTTAAGTACATTTTTCACGTATCTTTACTTTACTTAAGTATAATAAATAGTGCATACTTTTTTACAACTACATTTACATAGAACTACATTTCTACTACTTTTTCATTACATTTTCTGATCAGTTTTTCCCCTGCCAAAACGTAATCTGACCATCCGTTCGTTGCACGTTTGTCTCACCAGTGACGTTTGGTTGCCATAGATACATCAACCCGGTCACACTAAATGCGTCTCGCACGCAGTGTGTTTATCGTGCAATTTATACGCAAAAATTCGTTTTTATGTGTATAGAAAACGCACCGTGTGTACATTTGGTTAGGATTAGCCTATGGCAAGCCAAGAGGTTCACAATTACACCATAAATGAATCGCGTTTACTGTGCCAAACATAGTTATTAATATATAGTAAGGATAAGCATGATGTGCATATTGCCTAATTGCAAGCTTGTTTCAGAAATGGTGACAACAATTTTTTTCCATCATTATTGAACATCATTATAGGAGTATTAGGTGGAACGAGTTAGAATTAAATGTTTTATTAATCATTAGAAAAAAATAGACATTAAGAGAATAAATTGTTATGCAAGTACTTTTACTTTTAATACTTAAAGTACATTTAAAATCGGGTACTTTTTACGTTTTACTTAAGTATGGTTGCCATTGTGTTGCTTCTACTTTTACTAAAGTAAATACGTATCTGTTTATTTGTACTTTTACTTAAGTACTGAGATTCAGTACTTCTTCCACCACTGGTGAAAACTGATTTTTAATCAAGTCCAAGTGCAACAAGACAGGTGTGCCAGCAAGAAAAGTGTTAAAGAGGAAGAGAACGCTCGTTTGGCGACTGTCATTCCAAAGGACGAACGGCTAATTAAAACCAGCCTGAATATTTAATTACGTTTTGTCACACACAGTCATGTAATATTCCATTTCCACACCGTGTCAAGACGCTGATATTAATTTCTGTTCGCCCAGGCTAATGAGCATAAATTACACCCACTTTTCCTTCCTCTCCTGATCTGCTTTGAATATTCAAGCATGAATTCCTGATGGAGAGCAAATTGGGCCGAGACTCAGGTGTTCTGACCACTCGGCTTCCCTTTCCTGTACTCTGGCGGACGGCACTCAAATTAGCCTGAGAGGACGCTTGCACGTCACCGTCCATTTATTTATCCAATTCTAAACAGAATTACTGTCCTTTCATTGAACTGGTTATTTTTTCCTCTCATAATTCACTTTAGAACGTTACGCTCGAGAACGGGATGTCAAAACTATTGTAACGATCCCACAAATCGGCTCTGATGTTTTGTTGCTTCTCTGCCTGCCGAATCTTGGACGCGTTCCAACAATCCATCCAAATGTGATATGCAGCATAAAAAAGATGTAATGCAATACAAGTTGAAAAGCGAAAGTGCAAGGCTGGCAAGAAACGTGCCCCACAAACACACACAGCAGAGATGGGTCAATGCCCTTTAAATGTGTACAAAAGCAAGAAAGCAAGCAAGCTAACCTGCTGATCGGACTGTGAAGGCAGCACAGATCTGTCCGTGATGAGCACCGCTCGAGATATCTGCCTGTGGACAAACAGAATTAATATCCTTACAAAAAAAAAAAATATTATAAAGGAGATTATTCAGAAAAGAGAAATGACCCTAAACATGTACAGTACTTGCAAGGAATAGGTCACACATAAATGCAAACTGACATCATGTAATTTCCAAACTTTTTTTAGTAACAACTTGACTTGGTTTGACTGTGAAATATGTGTGAAATACTGGATTTAAAGGAGTAGTTCACTTTTGAAAAAACTTTTGCTGATGTCTTTCTTTCTTCAGTCGAAAAAAAATTAAGGTTTTTGATGAAAACATTCCAGGATTTTTCTACATATAATGGACTTCAATGGGAACCAAACGGTTCAAGGTCCAAATGAGAGTTTCAGTGCAAACTGCAAACTGTTCAAAGGGCTTTAAACGACTCCAGACGATGAATAAGGGTCTTATCGAGCGAAACGATCGCTCATTTAATAACAAATTTTAAGTTTTATAAGCACAAATGCTCGCCTTGCTCTGCTTCCTGACTCTCCAGTTCGAACTCGTTCATCAAAACAAACGAATCTTCATCCGAATCATTTGGTGCATTCAACGAAAGAGACGAATGAATTGACTTGGAAAAAGATTTGTTTTCACAAATGTGCGTCACAGAACAGAGCAAGGCGAGCATTTAAGGTTAATATATAATATAATATATAATATATTATTAATATAGTATAATTAATATATAATATAGTTATTAATATATAATAACAAGGTTAATATAAGGATTTTTTTTACTTGACTGCAAAAGAACCCTCAATTGATAAAGATGTTGAGAAATGTGTTATGTATAAACTAGGGAAACCAGCCAATCACAGTATGAAATACAATTTGGTTAATTTGAGGTATATTAGAGGCATAAAGGAATAACAAAACGAGTATAAAAGTTATATTGTGATAGTATTGAATATAGAAGTTCTGATTGGGTGAAATGAAAGTGAGATGTCAACACTGTAACGCCCCTCTTCATTAAACAGCTGATGCACGTTAGACGGGACAATCAATATCCTTTATTCACGGTTTCTCATTAATTACAGTAATGAATACTAATGGACCTTTTTCACAGACCGTGATGAAGCATTTTAACTGTCACAGGCGTTGTAAATCCTGCTGTGTTTTTCATCTTTTCTTTTTTTAAATGTCTGTACATTATAACACTACACTTTGTATTATATTACCTTTGCATCAAGTTACAAAAAACGAGTTAGTTACCGCTGCTGTGAGGGGGTTTCTGGGAGTGACGGTAAAAATGTCATCTTTCTCTCTTCTGACGGCCGTGATCAATCTCTCTCTATTTTTTTTGCCTCTTTTTGAATGTTGTGAAAACACAATTGTGGAGTTTTTCTTTTGCTATTAAAGCAAATGGGAACCCAACAAATATACTGTACTTAACATAGTCTCTCATTCATCGCTAACACAAGTTAACCAACTATGACGACTGCTTACCTGTAATCTGTGCTCTGTCTTTGTTCATCTCTGATGTACGAATCCTCAACCACAAAATGACTGCAGCTGATCTTCTGACCACGTGTATCAATCACCGCTTTAACTCTGTGACGAACGCATACAAGAAGATGTGTCAGGACAAGAAAAAGCTCATGCCCCAAACCAGCTTTCTTTATCCAAAAACCTGCTCTACTCACAAAAGGGACAAGAGATGGTCAGATTATGATTTGAAGATAAAATATTAAACACTAGAACATCATACATTAGCCGTCTCATCCTTCATGGGTCAGGTGGTTCCTTCTAAAAGCTCTTTTTATAAAGAGAAGTGGCCTGCCGAGGAAAATGTGTTGCTTTGGCATTTTCCGGTCGACCACCATGGGACCTTATTTCGGAAAAATATTGTATGGTAGTCAATGGCAAGAGGCAACAAATATTTTGATCTGGTTTGAATTGTGCCCTGAATTACACATATGATGTTTGTAAATTTAAAAGATACATTTTAAAGTAAAGAAAGTCGCAGTTTGATGTAAAACCGTTGAGGTATAAGACTGTGAAAATACGTAATTACAAAGACTACAAACCCCAAAGGCGCACATTTTCTCCCAATGAATGAAGCTAACTTTACTGAGGCTAATGTCTGTCATTGTTTCTATAGTCTTACGTTATAAATTTACCGTCACGCCGTCATACCTGAGTGTTTTGTACCGGACTGCACACACACGAGCAGCGGATCTCGCTCTGTTTCGCTTCCCGGGAGATGTAGTTCATTGAGCGATTTTCACATAAAACTAAAGGTTACTCTTCTGTTTTATAACAAACGCCGACGTTTTTTACTTTCAGAATTATCTTTTAATCTGACAAACATCAGATGTGTAATTCAGGGCACAGTTCAGATGGAATAAAAAGATAAGTTGTCTCTCGCCATTTACTACCACACATATTTTTTTCCGAAATAAGGTCCCATGAACCGGAAGCGGAGGGGCGGGACTTAGGCTCTCTATAATTTTGCATAACGCTGGACCTACGTGGTTCATGACAATATATCAATCAGGGCTCGATATTAAGCCTTGTCCAGTGCTATATTGGTCATTAACTTGTTAATTTGAGTAAAAAAGTTCATGTCACGATTTTTCATTTATTTATTTCCAGAGGGTGTGCATGATCGTTGATCGATTTGATCAATAAATTCAATCATAATAATAATAAGACAATTTAGGGCTGTTCATTTACAAAATACAACTACAATAGCATACAATTACACTAAAATAATTTATACTGCAATAAATAAAAAATATATGGTACAGTACATTTTATTTACTGTAAATTTAAACTTGCATAACTTTTGCATACTTTCATTTTTTGAAGTGTTTTTACTTTAGTAATAATCTGCTCAGTGTTTCCTTTAAAACAAGACCAAACTTGGGTATATTCCAAAGCATTCTTGAATTACAACCATTTAAGTTTGAATAGTGCATTTTAACCCCCATTCTCAAAAAGGGTACAATTTTGGTACTTTGTCGGTTCGTCACATGATATCAAAATGTAAAATCTGGGTCCTGAAGAAAAACCAGTTGTGAACCAGAGGCCTAGGGCACAAGTTTGACCTATCCTCCTTTAACCTCTGCAAGCGAGAAGGAAAAAAGGAGCGAGTGAGAGAGAAAAAGGTGGAACAGAGGAGAATCTGTTGGCTTGTTATGTCAAGAGTTATAAATGTGCTTTATAGGGCTCATTATCCAAACTAATGGGCTGGGGGTGACATCCTTGAAATGGACTTTCACAACACAATAAAGGGGCAAGAGAGCGTCTCCCTCCCCTGACGAAAACTTCAGGCCTCGGAATAATCCTCCCCCCAATGCCTAGATTGACTGCAGGACAGATCTGTTTATGTAAATGAAGATTTATTTACTCGGAGGAACTAGCAGGGGAAGCGGAGGGTTTCCAATCAATCGTCAGCCAATGGGGTGAAGGAAAGCATTATGGGATACATTTCCGCAAACCTAACACACCTGAGAGCAACCGTAGCAGGACGCTCTTGCTCACAGGAAGCTGCTTCTGAATCGAGAGACCAAACTACGCATTTACGAAAATTACTGGAAGGCTATAAGAGAGAGTCGGGCCAATCGAAAAAACTATCAGACCGAACTTTCGTTCCGTGATCATGTACATGTGATTTTATGCTTTAAAACTTAAACGTGTTTTTAATTCTGTGATTTCACTTACAATTGTATCATTTATTATGACAAATTAAAAAAAATGGTCTTATATAAATTGTACAATATATAGAGTATATAGTGAAAATTGTTGAAAACTAATTTTATTTTACTATATATATAGATTTAGTTTTAGTCCATTAGTCCATAGTTTTAGCTGAATTTAGTTGTATACATTCTGCCTTAACAAATTAATAGATTTCTGTCCAAATATCAATTCTAGCACAAAATTTGGAACCTTGAGACTCTATGAGTACTGTTTCTATGGTAACGCAGTGTTCAATTACGAAACAGTTCACAGGATGAATTATGAGTTTGTAAGCTTTCAAATGATACCTAATTTATGATAACTACTAAAATATGTGATATACTAAAGGCGATAAAAAAAGATAATATTATCTTTTAGAGGATAATATTATTTTATTTTTTATGGATAAATACTAGATATAGAAACTAATTTTATTTTTACACATATATATATATATATATATATATATATATATAAACATTATTTTGCCTTTACAAAAAAACTAATAAATAATTTTTGGCATTTTGAATATGAATTAAAACAAATGCATTTTAACTAAATATAAACTTATTTTATGCATATAAATTATGTATTTTATTTGTTGCTAAAGATATATTTTTTTTTTATGGTGGGGTAAGTGAAAATGTTGGCAGTGCAAGTCACTTGTGTTTGCAAGTCAAATATCTGAACTACTCCAACTGTTGACAAGCAAACTGGATTGAATTTTGTTTGTCAATCAAAAAAAAAAAAGGTTGTTATTTTAGAAAAAAGATTTCTTCTTTTATATATTTTTTTCCTCAGCATTCAATATGTAAAGAGTTTTCTATACAAGTGCATACGTTTCTTCTGTCAGTGTGCATAAAACACTGAATAGTGCTAATGATTCCGTTTCACTTGCAACCAAGGCCTGTGTCGGCTTTGTAGATCATCATGAGAGTTCATAAATCGCCTTCATAGGCCTCTGAACCAATCAGCATGATAACCTTGCACCCGACGATGCATGCGTTCAAACTCATTTGAATTTTATATACGTCTCTGCAAATGTGCTTTTGTGTAGGCTAAACAGATCATATGCTGAACGACACCATGACGGATATTACAAGCAAGAAGATTATGTGTCTTGCTAAATATTGCATAAAATAGTACACCATTGTTTTAAATCAATGAAAGAAATCTGTGTATACCAGTGTTGTTATTGTTAAAGGGTAAGTTCACCCAAAAATGAAAATTCTGTCATCATTTACTCACTCGCCTCAAGAAGATAGTTTGAAGAATTTGGGTAACCAGACTTGCGTAGTATGGAAGTCAATGGGTCCATCAACTACAGTATCTGGTTACCCACATTCTTCAAACTATCTTCTTTTATTTTCAGCAGATGAAAGAAACTCATACAGATTAGGATCAACTCGAGGGTGAGTAAATGATGACAATTTTCATTTTTGAGTGATTTTAATGAAATATGACTTCATGCTTATCGTGACGTAAAATGACGATTTTTACGTCACAATAAGCAGGAAGTAAAACACTTAAATCTTTATTTAATATAAAATAAGGGGATAAACCATGACCATTCAAAAATATGACTGGGTTTCTAAAGATACTAAGCTTAATGCAAATGGGTGAAGTGACCCTTTAAGGAGGACTAACTGTATCTCTATTTCCAGGTTTCCATTGACATTTTTTAAAGCAAATTATAGAATAATCGCATAAAAAAAATCCTGGATGGAAACACCAAGATGTAATTGAGAATGTCCAAAATGTACATAAATACGGTGGATTTTTATTTGCTGAACTTGAGAAGACGTGCATAAACAACAACACATTTACAGCCACGCATCGAAATAATGCATAATCCTCTCAGATGATTGGCTACTACCTCTCAAATCAAAATGTATTCATAAACCACCATGTAACAAAGTGCTGTACAATATTCATTATTGCTCCCTAACGTAAGGCATGAATTGAATTCGCAACATGGATAGTCAAAGTGGCTTGGATTGCTACTAAATCACAATAATAGCGCTGTTTGTTTTAGCAGGCACCTCCAAAAAAAAAAGCCATCCAATCACCGGTTGAGTTCTGTTGACGTGGGAAATGAATTTAGACAAATTAATTCGGACAAGTGATGGAGTTGCCTGTCGTGGCGGGGACAAACCGGACAGTGCTGGACCGTCTTCCGCATGGAGTGGCAGGTGGGATTTGAGGGTCTGTAATCCTCCGCTGCATTATTAATCTGGCTCTACCCTTTTCAACTTTATGTCTGTAATAAGAGCAGACAAAGGGCGGTAATTTATGATGCCAGGGAAATTAAAATCATTGTTCAGCCTGCCAGACACCTTGCCAGCTTTTTTTTTTTCACCTTCATGAAACTTTTTCCATGGATGATGTATGGCGCTAACCTCCAGCGCAGGTCTGACTCCTCACACTACAGGAGGGCATGGATGGTCCACGCTAGATGCTTTATAGACTGAGCTCAGGGTCTGACGGACACCTCGGTTTGGAGCTCTGCCAACTCCAGACCGGCCCTGGTCAGGTGTGTCTGGCTTCAATCCCAAATTTGGAAGAACACTGGCATGTTTTTATTTATAAATCCATCCTGGGTTTATTACCATCATATCTTTGTACATATATCTGTAAAAAGTATCCTTCTAGCTATAGACGAATCCGACGAGCGTTCTGTGTAGGCTGCCATCTTGTGGCGACGCCATTACTGAGCTGTTACACAGGCATATAGACATATGCACCGGTATGTAAACAAACCTCGGTGATAACGCGAACTCACCCTCGATGACAGCTACAGCCAGGCAGAATGACTTGTTGGTTTGATCTGTGACTGCAGTGGCCTCCAGTCACAGATGAAGGTACAAACGATCTTACAGATTAACGTTATTTATGAAAATAGCTTGGCAAGCTAGCTAGGCTAACGTTTGCTAACGAGGAAACTATAAAAAGATCTGTCCATTTGGCAACAATAAATAAATAAATGAATGAAATCAAATAAACAAATTCATGTTTCTCATTTGTGTCCATTATTTATCTCATTTTCACATTGCAACAGGCAAGGGTAAGGTAACGTTACAGCTAGAAAGTATACATAATATCGACCAATTAGTGTTTTTAAACCATGGAAAGAGGTCAATATAACAGCGGGAGAACAATTATGTCACATAACGTTACATTTAGCTCAGGAAAGCCATTTAATGACCATAGCATGTTAATTGAATAGAAAAAATAGCAAGAGAGGAGATTTTGCTGATCACTATATATCACATATTTATTATATTTTTTTACTTATGTCATTAAATAATTGTTATTATACGCGAATGTCCGCGTCTTGTACTCGCCCAGGAAATCTGTGTTTATCGTACGGCACCAGAGGGGCAGTCGACCCGGGGTATTCACAGTGTTTTCTCTTCAAAATTGAAATTTTACTGCCACCATTGAAACAATTTATAACGGAAACTGTTTACCCACTCGACATTACACAAGGGGTAACGTTGTAACGTTAGTGACAGTCGTAAATCGCGGGCTGTTTATTCCAGTGGACGCAAGTTGCAACTAAAACAATAGGAGGCAATGGCGCAACGCTACCCAGCAACAGCTCAGTAATGGCGCCCGCTTACTTCCGGTAGTTTCGCCGGATTCGTCTATAGCCTCCGATCACAGGACATATTTGTACTGTCTGTTCCAGTGGTACGAACTGAATTTGGGAAAAAGGCATTTAAATTTGCTGCTCCCTCTGCCTGGAATTGTTTACAAAGTACGTTGAAACTGAGGAAACTGGTTTCGTTGGTCACTTTTAAATCAATTTTAATTGATTTAGAGAATGAAACATCGGGCTGTAGATGTTTTAGCTAGTTCTGTATTTGATTTTAGTTGCTTGTGTGTATATATATGTGTTTGTATTGTTGGATGTTATTTGTTACACTAAAATGTGCTGTGTCTGTCAATTTTGGCCAGGACGCTCTTGTAAAAGAGATTTTTAATCTCAATGTGCTTCTTTCCTGGTAAAATAAAGGTTTGAAAAAAAAAAAAAAAAGAAAGAATTCGCCTCAAACTTCGCAGTGCTCCAGTTATATTATTGGTGGGATATCGGTGGCAAAGAACTTGCAGTAAAATATCTATTAAAGGGATAGTTCACTTTGAAATACATTTTTGGTATGTTTTATCTTACCTCAAGGCCATCTAAGATGTAGGTGTCTTTGTTTCCGCAGTAGTTTCAATTTTGATAATTTTGAGAAAAACAACAGTATTTATATCGTTTTTACCTCTTGTAACCACAGCCACAAAGCGCCCGCGCCCTCAGATCACTTGGACGTGCCGGTAAAAACAATATAAATACTGTTGGTTTTCTCACACAAACCGCTCGTTTCGTGTCTTAGGCCATCAATGTGTACTTACATTTACGAGTCATTAAATCATGTTTAATTCGGACTTCTCTGTGCATGCTCTTTGAGGTGGTGACCATAGACCTCCATTATATGACTGACAGACAAAATATCAAAATTGAAACTACTGCGGAAACAAAGACACCTACATCTTGGATGCCCTTGAGGTGAGCTAAAACATACCAAAAATTAATTTCAAAGTGAACTATCCCTTAAGGTCATCTTGGTTGTTTTTCGTATGCTACGTTAAGTGCTGGGCCGCTCAAGGAGAACTGACGTTTGGGATGGCTGACCGCATCCAGGGACAGAAATCACATATCAAAACTAAACTGACCTCCGTCAAACAGCCTACTAAAAGGAGCGAATAAACAACATGAAAGATTTATCCGCTTGGTTAAGGAATAAATATTTATTCTTTCTTACCTTTAGCTTTTCTGAAAGGTAGATGTAGGCATGGAAGAACTGACACATTCAAGACGTTTCCTTTTCTGTAGTCAGCTACTTTTTGCACTTCTTATAATATTATTTATTATTTTGCAAAAGATGCAAACATTACACATTTCCCCCGAGTAGACACAAGCTTTTCTTTTTATTCAATTATGCTTTCGATTCATTTTGACTAGGTTTGATTACATTTCTATTAGAGCTGTCAAACGATTAATCGCATCCAAAATAAAAGTTTGTGTTTACATAATATATGTGGGTGAACTGTGTATAATTATATTATATATATAAATACACACATGCTTGTATATATTTATATTTTCATGTATATACTGTATATAAATGTATATATAATTCATATTATACATAAATATACATATTTTATATATAAATAATATTTGTTTCTTAAATATGCATGCATGTGTGTGTATTTATATATATATACAAAATAATTATGCACAGTTGCGTAAACACAAACTTTTATTTTGGATGCGATTAATCGCGATAATTGCCCTAATTTCTATTCAATTCTGATTTAACTGGGCATATTTCAGTTATAATGTTGAAATATGACAGAAATTCTCTCTCAACTTCTGTAAATTAAACAAAGACACTTCTAGCTATAGGTACATTATGAACATATTATAGGTTTCATAGAATTATAGTATATTTTATAAAAACATTTATTTATATATACCGCTATTATAACAATGTTATAATTATTATACATTGTCTTTTGTTCATAAATTGGAATGCACTATGTTTTTGAAAAAAATAAAAAAAATAAAACAGAAATATATTGTCTGCTGGTGCGGACGCTAATATAGTTATCATTATAGTTGAGTTGTCGTTCTTGGTGTGAATGGGCCTTTAATCAGAAAATCTAATTTTTTAACCCATTCCTAGTCTAGAGGATATGCCCATCTACTAGTTTACGAGCAATTTACGATTTTATGAGCGCCGCTGCACCGGCAAGGTACGCAATAGCCTTAACACTAGTAAGCTGTGTCATGTGTAAGTTTCGTGCGCTACATCCAGAGGAATCCAAGCCCCTTGGGTCATTCACCTGCAAGATGAAAGAAACTCAATATAATCGCCAAAGAGAGGGCCAAAAAATGAGAGGAATAAAGAGAGAGAGGAAAAAACCCAGATCTAACCTAGTTTATGACAACAATCCACCTTTGAAACTCATTAAAGGCCTTTCTGGTGGGGCCTGACGCACATTATCAGCACAGATTAATCAAGGGAGACGGGAGATGAACTCTCATTTTTTAAGAGGCAGCAACAGAGGGCTTTTTTGTCTTCAGATGAAAATCAATTAGTGGAGGTAAGGCCACGAGGAAAAAGCGGCATCACTCATCGCCGGCCCAAGTGGCAGAGTCTGTGATTTGTCTTCCGAGCTCGGCTGCTTAAGGGGGGCTGGTTTCGCTGTCTCCCTGAAAATTAATTTCATATCTATATTCCGAATACACCCCCCCCCCCCCCCTCCAATTCACTCATGTGCGCCATCTCTTGGCCTTGTTTTTGAGTACCCCGTACACAAATGGGCACTGATTCAGCCTTGGGATACTGGAGTGGTGTGAATCAACCGGAGGAGGAAGTTAATCTACTTATCTAATTGAATTTCTGAGTGTTATGAGTTGAAAGTTGTTGTTTTTCATCTAAATGTGTGTCGTCAAAGCGTGGTGGTGAACTACTCACTTGTTGGATCCCTTGTCCACAACCAGGCACTGCACCGAGTGCCGAAGACAATAAATCCCACCAAATACGGCACACATTCTGCAAGGAGAAGAAAAAAAAGGTAACACTTTACAGACGCTTGCGTTATACGACATCCAGTCTGAGTGGAACTGCTAAACACCCATAATTACAGATGATGGCATGACATTAAAAAGGGCTGATCACACCTTGTCCACACAGAAGGGACGACATCCAATGCATTTGACAAGGCAAAAATGTCACCAGGATCTTAAAACGTGTAAAAAAGCGTTCTTGAGATTTTGTGGTGATGATAAATAGCAGCTTAATTAAACTATAAACACAATGACAAAGTGATTCAAATATTCTTAAAAAGCCTGGAGACACAAAAAAGATGAACGGACAGACGGACAGAAGATGAGATAAACAATGCATTGGTGTCCTGCCATTTCTGCAGTTTTATGAAGGCAATAAGTCATTCGAAGCTGATATAGCTAGTGACGCTTCACATGATTACACCCTTGACCATTGAAAATTACTGGGTTATTTCATTAAAATAAATAAAGAAACAAATAAAGATGATTTATTTATTTTATATTTATTATTTTTAAGAATAAATGCAGAAGGAAAAGAAAACATCCCAGTTTTGAAGTACAACATTTGGTAAAAGTATTATTACAATTATATATATATTTGTATTTTGTTTTAATATTCAAAAAGAAAAAAATTACTCCAGTCTTCAGTGTCACATGATCCTTCAGAAATCACTCTAATATGCTTTAAATTAGAAAATACATTTTAAAAACAGTCGTGCTGCTTAGAAATGTTGTGGCAACCATGATGCATTTTGTTTTTTTAGTACGCTTTGATGAATAGAAAGTTCAAAATTTGGACTTTGGAAATGTAACATTGTTAATGTCTTTACTTTCGTTTTTATATAACGAAAGCAAAGACATTAACAATGTTTTATATATATATATATATATATATATATATATATATAAATATATATATTATGACAATTTAAAATAACTATTTTCTATTTGAATATATTTTTTTAAATGTAATTTATTCCTGTGATCAAATCTGAGTATTCAGGAATATTACTCCAGTCTTTAGTGTCACATGATCCTTCAGAAATCATTCTAATATGAGGATTTGATGCTCAAAAAACATTCATTAATATTCTCAATGTTGAAAACAGTTGTGCACATTTTTTTTCAGGATTCTTCGATGAATAGAAAGTTCAAAAGAACAGCATTTTTTTTTGTAAAAACATAATCTTTTGTAACGTAAATGTCTTTACTGTAACTTTTGATCAACTTAATTCATCCTAATAGATCCAAACCTTTTCCTGCTAGTGTAAATATATATATTTGGGCTGTGAAACAATTAATCGTGATTAATCACATCCAAAATAAAAGTTTGTGTTTACAAAATATATGTATGTGTATTGTGTATAATTATTTTATATATATATATATATATATATATATATATATACACACACACACACGCATGTATGAAATTAAGAAATATATATACTGTATATATATAATTTGTATTATATATAAATATTTTATATGTAGCCCTCAAACCGTATTCACTTTATAGCCCTTAATCCTGTAATTGTGGACAAATGTGGGCACAGAAGACTCAGGTGTGATCCTAATTTTTATTTATTATGAATGTTATATCACTGTCTTCGATAAAGTTTTGTCTATCCATTTGTGGTGTTTTTTTTATTTTGGGGGTATTTTTGAATTTATCTACTTCAAAAAGTACCATATTTTCTATGTAAATTATGCTTATTTTTATGTTTTAATTTTTTTTTTAACTACATTAAAATATCATTCCAATAAGTTCTTAGAGCTAAAACCTAAAGATGAAGTGACTTTGCCGTCTTATTTTGGCTTATTTTAGAATGCTCTAAATTACAGTTTTTCCCATTCATTTCTATGGGTGGCCATTTTTGACCCAAATACAAGATTAAGGAGTTTTTTTTTCACCCACTTAACATTGTAGAATTGAGTCAAAACAAATTGTGTGTGTTCAGGAGGCAAACTTAGGAAAAGTAGCCTAATCTTGTACCGCTCAGATCAAGGGAAGTATTTTTTTTTTTTTAAATAAATCAAAACTATTTTGCCTGCATTTAGAATACGGTTTTAGGGATAAATAATAATTTTTTCTTAAATATATACATGTATGTGTGTATTTATATATATAAAATAGTTATACACAGTGCACCCACATATATTATTTAAACACAATTTTTTATTTTGGATGCGATTAATCGTTTCACAGCCCTAATACACACACACACACAGTATATAAAACAGAACACAGTGTATAAATATACACTGAAACAAATCCATCCGCCGCCATGAAGTAACATGTAACATGAAGGGCATAGGTTGGATATTAGGCCACATAAATATGTCTGAAGACAAAGATGGAGAGATGGAAAAGAACACTTTGCTGTTCACTCAGAGCTAAAACAAGGGAGAAAAAAAAAAAAAACTTCTGGCCTTGTCTGCCCAGATTAATATAGAGACATGGCATCTTAATAAAGAAAAAAAAAAAAGAGAGAGGCTAAATCTGCCAGCAATCATCTGGGCCCATCTCCTGTCCTCTACAGAAGCCCATCGAGGCAGCAGGGAAGCCCTTTGATGTCATTAACCCTAACTGACAGACGTTTAAGCTGATATTACTCTAATTAACTGCCCGCTGTCGGCCCCGATGATGCAGTCGGGTGGAGTGCGTGGGCACTGCCATTCCCTCTCCAGGCCCCAGCACTCGCCCTGGCGACATCACTCGCCATCACGGCTAAATTAACAGTTGTGAAAATCCAGTACCCCCACAAGCCCCTGCTCTTTATAGCCTCTAAATGGCATTTCAGTTCCTATCAAGACGGGAATCAGGGGACGTGATTTTTTAATACGGTAGCAAAACAATGGAGGCCATTAATAGCCCGACGCCGTGACAGCGCGCTCACCGATGATTTATGAGTTTGTGTATAATTTGATTATGCTATTAATTCCACTGATTACAGCTGCAGCGAGTGTGGAGAAGGTCACATCCAAAATAAATCTTCGACAACTCCCTCTTTCTCGTCACCTGACACCCCCCACCCCACCGACATCACCACAAAACAACTGCCTCCAACTAGTTATTTCTGTAATTAAAAAGTAATGTAACAAGAAGCACAAACAAGCTTCAGGCTCTAATGGCAACATCACGGCAGAGCTTCAAATAAATTGAACGGAGGCCCGTAAGGACGGAAGCTTTTTTCATGCCGCGGGAAATGCAATGCTGCGATATCCCAGCGTTTGCAGAGATAACAGGTTGAGATAGCTATGGGCTGCAATCCATAACGAATTTCACTTTGCAAGCTATGATGTTCTACTTTGTGTTGTTTATATTGATCTAGAAAAGGTACATTAAAAAGGGACATTCCTAAAAGTGTCAATTTGAGCAAAAAGTTTGCATTTAGGGAAGATTTTTAAAGGCTTTCTTTTGCCCACTACTGCTGTGTTTATAATTCATATTAAAAAAATACAGTAATATTGTAAAATATCATTACAGCACACTCTTAGAAGAAAAGGTTCTATCAGCGCTACGCATTTGGAACCCCTAAAAGGTTCTATACACTCTTAAAAAAAAGGGTTCCGGTTCCGTACTTGGCCAATAGAACCTTTTACCAAAAAAATTGGTTCTATATAGAACCATTTTGGAGTTCCAAATATGAAGCGGGGGATGGAACCATTTCTGGTTCTAAATAGAACCATTTCTTCTAAGAGTGCATAACTGTTTTCTATTTATATATTTTTAATTGGAATGTATTGCAAAGATGAGTTTTCAGCGTCAGTGTCACATGATCCTTCAGAAATCACTCTAATATGATGATTAGAAACATTTGCCTAACACTTGGACACAGTGATCATGTTTTTTCAAGATTCTCCGATGAATATAAAGTTGATTTGAACAGAAACATTATTAATGTCTTTACTGTCACTTTTGAAGTATTAATTTCTTTAAAAACAACTTTTGATCGGTGGTGTAACCAAGTAACAAATGATGAATAAAATATTAAAGCTGCAAGCAACATTTAACGGTGTTCAAGCAGTTAAGGCTTTTAAGCACAAAAGCATCAAAAGACGTTAAGTTGTATGTAGCAAGCATTTAACCACTGAGATCATAGATGGAATAGACCATGTTTTATCTTGATTTACCATGATACACTACATTGCAGTGTGATTTTCATTATTTACCATAGTTTCGTGCTTGAACACCTTATAAGAATTTAGGATCACACTGGTGTAAAAACATTGAGGTTGGGTCAAACGGTCTAGGAGTTATGAGCAATTGAGTACTTTTGGTTGCTGTAGCGCCACCTATGGGCCAATCAGGCTCATACTCTGATAGGCTCTCCCCAATCTGAGGCCCTACCATTTCAAGTCTCTAAGGGCATTTTTAGGGGATTTTTTAAAAAAAATCCTTACAAATGCCGTACAATAGGTTTTCAGCACTTTGTGCTTGAACACCTAATAACTTAAGAAATAAAAACAAAGGTTGTACTTTTATTATTAATGAACTTAACCCAACTTGAATGCACACAGCAACTCAATCCTTCATGCACTCTTAAAGTGAAAGCTCTCTTGGGTTAATCAAAGGGTTAATACGCCTATCCATTTAAATTAGCACTAGACATCTAAATCTTTAAATAGGTAACAATTAGACATTCCATCTTGATCACCTTAAAAAAAAAAGTTAACGGCCTTTCGCCAATTTTTGTTTGTTTGATGAGAAGAAGAAAAAAAATGCACTCTTTAAACAAAAGAGCAAAACATTCTGCTCAATCTCCCAGCAGATAGTCAATAATGGGCCGGAATTGAAGCCATTAATCTAAAAGATCTTGAATGCATCCCTAGCGACCTGTTAGATCTCAGTCTATTAAACAAAGCTTGACTCGCTTGATTAAAGCAACACAACAACAACAAAAAACCCAATGCCACATTTGGACGTGCTTCCTCCTCCTCCTCAAAAGCCAAACCAAGTTTGGGGAAAACATCCGAGCGCCCATGGGAAGCCCCCGGGGAAAAAAAAAAGAGAGTGTTTTATTAGCGTTCCTTCCGTGTGTCGACAATAAATCCCCTCGCCTACCAGGAGATGCTAAACAAACAAAATTACCACAAGCGGCAAAGACCACTTACCTGTCAGGTTCATTGCCGGCAAATTCGCTTGTAATCTAGGGTGCTGGAAGCCGAGTGGGGGGCTAATGGTTGGCCAATAATTAAAAGAAAACAAAGCGCCATGCTGGCTGGCAGGCCTTTCTCTGCGAAAATTAAATCCTGTTTGGATCTGAATAAATTAAATGTTTATTGCTCCCCGAGAACACACGGTAAAGGGGGAGGAAAACCAATGACAGAGAGGAAACGCGGCGTGTGAGGGAATGCTGGGAAGACAATCATCGCCTCTAATTAATGCATTTCCCCGTCCTCTCAATCTGTTTCTGTTTGACTGTCGTCTGATTGGAGCGCCGTGATCGCAGGTGCAAATCATAACCTGTCACGGCCAAATGTGTTTACCGGGCTGAATGGATCACGCCGGCTCCGAAACACATCCCAGCCACGGAGACGGAGGAACCGGAGAAGACGGAGGATGGCAGTCAGAGTGCCAAAGGTTATTTAGAAATTAAAAAGTCTCCGCTGTCAAAACTTGAGGGATAATGCGGGGCGAGGACGCTAAAGCGTTTCATCACTATATTAGCGGAGCTGCTCGCTGATCTGTGAATAACTGAGAGAGTGAGCATTATTGAGTTTGCACCTCCATCTATCCATCTATCACCTGCAAGCAGGTCTCAGCGTGATGAATGAACCCGCCTTCCCTCGCTCTGACTTTTGTCTCTCAATCCCTCGCCTTTCGTCCCCTCCGAGGTCCACCTCTCTCCATTTCTCCAATTCATTTCTCCAGTGAACTCGCCTGTCTGCGGTGATATTCTACAACTGAATGGCACATGGTGCGGACTTTAAAGTTAGATCAAATGAAAATGCATGTCATAGGCCCGGTTTACACCTGATAACAAGATGCATTCTAGTCGATCGGATCACAAGTGGATGAGAGAGACACATTACTGTTTACACCTGGTGTTTTAAAGGTGGAATACCCACACTGTAAAAAAATATTGTTGGTTTAACTTAAAAAACCTGGTTGCCTTAAAATTTTAAGTTAATTGAACTGGAAAAAGTGAGCTAATACAATGAAGGAGATTAAATTAATCATCCGAAAGTTATCTGAACTAAATAAATTATTTAAGTTGATTTGAGAAAAGAAAAAAATGGTGTGATAACAAATCTTGAAAGTATTTTTTTTTTTACAGTGTGGGGCATTTATATTAATAAGGTTACTGTTTTCCAGCATTACTTTTATTGTTAGGTTTGGTAATTTGCCATTTTGTGACATCTGGATTAATTTTCTACTCAGATGAATGTAATTTTCTCACATTCATACTCAAAAACTATATCTTTCAGATGTTACTGTTATTGTGTACCAAATACTGAGGTCTCTGTGTTCATGAAAACATCCCAAAATCACAAGGCCAGTGTTATATATTTAGTTAAGATGATAACTTACAATATTCCAAATGTTTCAAACAATGTTTAAATCGCGAGAAAATTGAGATTTTAATCAAGGAAACGGGGCGTGTGAGCTGGGAGTCGCCAGTTAATCGCGTCATATCCGCGTTACCTCGGTTTCCGCGTGTAGTCCTGGACAAATGCGGAAGTTGTAGTTGTGCGTTAGCGTCTATCAAGCAACAAACGTCAGCTTGTTTCGCGCATTTGTTATGGAATGGAGCACAATTATTCTTTAGCGATTGCACCTGGTTCTGAGTCTCATAAACGCAAACGTCAACGAACGGGTCAACCAAACGACCCGAGAAGAATTTGGGACAAGAGAAATAAAACCAGCTCAACATCGCTGTGGCCTACCCTATCTCACGACCAATTCGTACGAGTGATTAAAAAGTGGCTAATTCGTACGACCTCACTCGTATGAATTCACACGATTTGTCTAAACCCACGTGATGGTTAAGTTTAGGGGCGGGGTCAGGGGTAGGTCGTTCGTTCGAATTCATACGAATTGGCCAATTCGTAAAATATGTACGATTTAGCAAAATCGTACTAATTTGTACGAGCGAGGTCGTATGAATTGTTACGAATTAGCCACCTCGTAAAATTCATACGAATTCCCGTGAGATCGGGTTGGTGCGGCATTTCCTAAATGGAGAGAACTTCGAAAACTCGAACTAGAAAGAGACGCCGATCTTGCATGTGTTTTACTTGACTTGTGTTCTGTATGCAAATGTCATGTCAGTAAACCATGCAAAACAATTAGTATTATTGTTAGAATGTCTTGTTGTCTATGCATATGATGTGAAAAATCGTAAGGTCATATTCACCACGAATACTTCTCGCAATGTGAACTGTTGGCTGTATCTTAGAAAACGACGTTTATCTGAAAAGTGTTTCCCCTAACATCTGTGAACTAATTTACTAACCTTACTTTTCTTGCGGTTATTTCAGTTTAATGAAAAACAAGCATGTCATTAAACGCAACAGTTATAAAAATCAAACTTTACCTCATCCATGACAACTAATTTTCGATTCCCGTCTGATTGATTTATCCACGT
The DNA here is from genome assembly GCF_988280905.1 of Pimephales promelas. NCBI lineage: Eukaryota > Metazoa > Chordata > Actinopteri > Cypriniformes > Leuciscidae > Pimephales > Pimephales promelas. The sequence goes on from NC_142787.1 coordinate 30,380,897, forward strand.
TGGAGTTGAAAACAACAGTTCCCATAATTCCGCGTTCCTCCACGGTGTCATCAAGCAAAACCGTTGTTGTTGTTTTGAATGTAGCGCCCTCTAGCGGCATAAAATGTTAGGTATTGTAGCTTTAATCCGTCTCTTTTGTCCACTTTCAACCACTTCTCTCCTGATGTCTTCGAGGGGAGGGTCTATGTGTGGGTTCATGTATGAGCTTTTTAATGGGATCTAATGGGTGAAATAAGCTCACACAATTTACATATGAATGTGAAAGGAGACATACGAGGGCTTCAGCTTTCGTTTCTGGTCGCAAGAGCACACTGAACGCTGTGAGTGTGTGTTAGAAATCATGATTGCTGAGAGAACATTGTGTTTAGTGTGTTTTTTGTTTTCAAACCATACTTGGGTCTCCATCTGACAAAGTTTAAAGGAGTCATGAACTGGCATTTTAAATTTTATTATATTGTTGTCCGAGGTCAACTTATGACGTTCGCTTGGTTTTTACATTCAAAAACATCAAAATGAATAAGTAATAATATTTTCTACCCTAGTTTTGAGCCCAGCTCAAAAACGGTCAGTTTTTATGGGCGTCTCGCACTGAAGACTTGGAAGTAAACGCCCACTGTTTTGCATATTATAATGAGTTTCAACTCACTCGTCGGTGCACGTGGGGGAAATTGTTTTGTAAACGTCAACTACTATTTTATTCACTGAGCAAATGTTGTCTTTTCTTATCTTTTAAGAAGCATTCGCCAACATCCATATTGTACATCACCTTTGACGATTGAAAAAAAAAAATAGTGCTTGATTTTAATAATGAAGTCATGGAGAGAAAAAAAAGAAAGTCAGCGGCGACAACTGTTTCTAGCGTTCTCTCCGCAGATGATGGACAGCTTGCAGGTGGGTTCATGCCTCAGTGCGCTAGCATGCTTATCTGAATGTCAGCAAGGGTGATTAGTGGAAAACTATGGAAATCAAAAATGCTAATTAATCTGCCTCACAGACGAAGAGGCACATTAAAACTCCTGGATATCTCAGAAGAGACACATCAAGCTTAAATTGTGAGGTGGAGGGTTAAGTTGCCTTTACTTGGAATTATGATCAAATCGCATCACAAAACATGATTACATAACTTCAGATGACACAAACAAATGGTGATTTATTTGACTAAACATGAAATACTGATATCTATCTGGTGTGTTTACATTGGAAGAGACATCTGGCAATTGCTCTGCTGCCCTCTCAATAATCGATAGCACCTGATCTATTCTGGCGCATTAGCTGTATTGACGTAATATGTTCACCGACAGACTTATTTCTCAGAGCAGATCTCGAACCAGAGATTGGAGTCATTCACCAAAATTGTGGAATAGTCTTCCTACCATTGTCCGGGAAGCAGACACACTTTGTCAGTTCAAAGCTCGATTAAAGACACATCTCTTTGCCCTAGCATATTTGCACACAACTATAGAATCAATTCTTAATGCGCTTGTGAACGCCATCAGCCTGCTGTTTAGAGACATTCATATACATTTTTAGCTTATAGTTACTGTAAATCCGGCCTCTAGTTCATAAACGCCAGAGGAAAACTGGGTTCTGAGCTGAACTGAGCCTGGGTTCTCCCAAGGTTATTTTTCTCCATTGGGTCACCTCATGAAGTTTTAGGACACCTTAAGGTCACCTGATGGAGTTTTAGGACACCATTGGGTCACCTGATGGTGTTTTAGGACACCATTGGGTCACCTGATGGAGTTTTACGACACCTTAAGGTCACCTGATGGAGTTTTAGGACACCATTGGGTCACCTGATGGAGTTTTAGGACAACTTTAGGTCACCTGGTGGAGTTTTAGGACACCATTAGGCCACCTGATGGAGTTTTAGGACACCTTTAGGTCAATTGATGGAGTTTTAGGACACCATTGGGTCATCTGATGGAGTTTTAGGACACCTTTAGGTCACTTGTTGGAGTTTTAGGACACCATTGGGTCACCTGGTGGAGTTTTAGGACACCATTGGGTCATCTGATGGAGTTTTAGGACACCTTTAGGTCAATTGATGGAGTTTTAGGACACCTTTAGGTCAATTAATGGAGTTTTAGGACACCATTGGGTCACCTGATGGTGTTTTAGGACACCATTGGGTCACCTGATGGTGTTTTAGGACACCATTGGGTCACCTGATGGAGTTTTACGACACCTTAAGGTCACCTGATGGAGTTTTAGGACACCATTGGGTCACCTGATGGAGTTTTAGGACACCTTTAGGTCACTTGTTGGAGTTTTAGGACACCTTTAGGTCACTTGTTGGAGTTTTAGGACACCATTGGGTCACCTGATGGAGTTTTAGGACACCTTAAGGTCACCTGATGGAGTTTTAGGACACCATTGTGTCACCTGATGGAGTTTTAGGACACCTTTAGGTCACTTGTTGGAGTTTTAGAACACCATTAGGTCACCTGATGGAGTTTTAGGACACCTTTAGGTCACCTGATAGAGTTTTAGGACACCTTTAGGTCACTTGTTGGAGTTTTAGGACACCATTAGGTCACCTGATGGAGTTTTAGGACACCTTTAGGTCACTTGTTGGAGTTTTAGGATACCATTGGGTCACCTGATGGAGTTTTACGACACCATTGGGTCACCTGATGGAGTTTTACGACACCATTGAGTCACCTGATGGAGTTTTACGACACCATTGGGTCACTTGATGGAGTTTTTCGGTTCCTTGCCACTGTTGCCTTTGGCTTGCTCAGTTGGTGATATTCAAATAAATTACCCAATCAGTAATAACCTTGATCAGCTCTACCAAACGTGGATGTTTTTCCACTAAGAAACGAACAATGCTATTATGTTTTGAATGATACTGTGAAGCTGCTTTGATGCAATCTATATTGTGAAAAGCGCTATATAAATATACTTGACTTGACTTGACTCATATGTGCATTTTAGATAAACACTCGACTGTTCTGCTTGTCTTTGGGGAGATGTTCTCTGTAACCTGGCCAGACGCCAGCTCATGGTTTCTGGGATGATGGGGCTGAAGACTGCTCGTCTCTAAGTGCCACCGTTTCACAGCACAGCTCCCAGAAGACTCAAAGTGCTAAAAGCAAACACTCGGGGTCCTGCAGCGCAGAGCTCTGACCCTGCTTCTGACTGCCGGCTTCGTTCCTTTCCCCTCACAGCCGAGTGTGTGAGCTAAACGTACACTCTAAAACCAGTTGAAAAAGACTCTAGAGTTAAAAAATGGAACTGGTAATTTGGACTAAAATGGAAGTATTTCTTCTATGTCCCAGTATAGGGTGGGACTTTATTTTGTTGTTTGCTATTGCTGTGATGTCACACGAATGACAGATTGTCCCACCCTCACATGACATCAGAGATGACATCATGACTGACAGAACGCACATGTAGGAATCCTCGTGAATTATAGCCATTTCACCCCTTCTTTACACTGCAAGCGTGAGCGGCGCATATTTTTTTCGGCTTGCATGTTAATCAATGAGTGCATTCACACCGGGAGCAGGAGCAGCGCGTGAGCGGCAGTGAACCGGTTTCGGCGCCGTGTCTATTTTTGCTGCGCTGCTCACGCACAATTAAAGTGAAAGGACACTTTTGATGAAAAAAAAAATTAAAAGTGTGTTTTAACAAGAACTGGAGTAGGCTATGCCAGAAAAGAAAATGTACCCATTTAAACTTGTTTTTATTATTGAGTTTGAGTAAAAGTATATGGTGTTTTATAAATATATATATAGAAAATAAATATGTGTTATTGAAAATAAAAAAAGGTTTGAAAATGAAAATCGATGAGAATCGGAATCAGCCTAGAAAATTGTAATCGGTTCAGTGCATCTCTAATTATAACCCTTATGTGAAACGACCTAAAAAAGTATTTTTCTGCTCTATTTTGTAACAGCATACTGTACACCTTACCTGCAAAAGCATTGTGGGATTTCTCCCAGGCCGTAGAGGGGGAACAGGAAGGGAGTGTTGCCGTAGCGACCCAAGCATCGCAGGAAGTGTTGCGTGGCCTTCAGTCCTTCCTCTGTGAGGGTCTGCTGCGTCACCATAGCGATGGAGTGCAGGACGAAGTCTTGCAGGTTCTCAGTGAGCTTCTTGTTCTTCAGGAACTCACTAAATGGTTTCTCAGAGTAGTCTAAAATAAGGACAATTTTAAATGTGTTACAGTGTAAAAGTTTTTTTCTTTAAGAAATCTCATTATGAAACTAAATAGGTCCATACAGAGATTTCTAATGACCTCAAATCTATGTCTGTGACAGATCTCTGATGCTCAATGTGAAGGCAAACAAACACTAGGGGTCATACCCTGGAACTCCTCTGGGTGTTGCTCAAAGTCCAGACAGAAGGTAAGAAACTTCATCAGCATGCGCTTCTCCACCACAGTCAGCTGCTTACTGGCAAACACATCAGCTCGCGAACACGGGACCTTCAGACGAGGGACACGCAGGACAGAGCAGGTTAAAGTAGTGACCTGTGTATGTATTAATGCGAGTGCTACAAATGCATGTACACATATTACGCACATTATAACGATTGTTGCTTAAAACAGCTTATCTTAGCCCTAAATTACTCACACAGATGGATTTTGCGTTGCAATGCTGCATTTAGTGAAATGAGAAACACCTTTTGCGTCAATACTCTTATCAGGTGCATTAGTAAATGGAAATGGATGAATTGAGCAGCAATTCAATTTAATCATATTATTTGAGCGGAATTGCTCCAATACTTCATCAGGATGCCTTACATCAGACCTAAAATACAACGCACAGAAAAACATCAAGGATACATAATTTTGGAGACAGACAGACAAAAAGACAAAAACAGACAGACTGATAGGACAGACAGACAGACAGATAGACAAAAAGAGAAATTGACAGACAGATAGAACAAAGACAGACGGATGGACGGACAGATAGATAGATAGATAGATAGATAGATAGATAGATAGATAGATAGATAGATATTAGACAGACAGACAGACAGACAGACAGATAGATAGATAGATAGATAGATAGATAGATAGATAGATAGATAGATAGATAGATAGATAGATAGATAGATAGATAGATAGATAGATAGATAGATAGATAGATAGATAGATAGATAGATAGATAGATAGATAGATAGATATTAGACAGACAGACAGAAAGAGAAACAGACAGACCGATAGGACAGACAGACAGACAGACAGACCGATAGGACAGACAGACAGACAGACAGACAGACAGACAGACAGATAGATAGATAGATAGATAGATAGATAGAACAAAGACAGACAGACAGATAGATAGATAGATAGATAGATAGATAGATAGATAGATAGATAGATATTAGACAGACAGACAGACAGAAAGAGAAACAGACAGACCGATAGGACAGACAGACAGACAGACAGACAGACAGACAGACAGACAGACAGACAGACAGATAGATAGATAGATAGAACAAAGACAGACAGACAGACAGACAGACAGACAGATAGATAGATAGATAGATAGATAGATAGATAGATAGATAGATCATCAGAGATAAAGAACATTTTACAATTATTTTATACTGTTAGAATTCTGCCAATGATCTGCTCTATACCTGCTCCACTCTCCCGTTCCTGCAGGTGAGGATGCGGCTGATGTTCTTGAACTCTGCGTAACGGCTCACATTAGATTTGATGAGCAGATCCACCAATGCACCACGTGAATACATCAGCTTTGAAGAGGGTCAAAGAGAACACTATAAATTTCATTTCACTGCCTTCTAAGTTCATCTGAAGCTAGATGGCAGACTGCGCTCACTATGTGAGGGTGTTTCAGTAAGTCATTTGACAAGAAGTTAACTATTTCCACATCTTTATGTGTCAGTTGATGTCTTGGTATTAAAGCAGTTCTTGGTTTCTTATTAGTTGCTCTTTATTTTAAACCAATACAAACCTTGGAGACTAGGTCGATGTTGAACCTGCGTCCTTCTTTTAACAACGTTTGATATGTTATCTTCTTTTCCACCTCCACAGGTGGATCTTCTGGGCTGCTGATTGGCTGTGGCTCGTTCTCTTCCTGTGATTGGCTGAGTTCTGCAGCCTCAGAGTTATGCTGCTCCTGATGCTCCTCGTTCTGGGTCTTAGCATTGGATTCTGGGGCGTCATCGCCTGTAAACGTGTCTTGAGCCTCTGTAGAGCCTCCTTTGGTCTCTTCTGATTCAGTCTCTGCATTCACTGGCTGACTCTTCGTTTCGTCTTTCTCTTCTTCCTCACTATAAAGAACAGGAAAATAAAATCAATTCACATTTATTTGTATAGCACTTTTTACAATACATGTCGTTTCAAAGCAGCTTTAAAGAAAATGCATGTGCCTACAATACAATTTGAGTGATCTGTTATCAGAGGTGACTGTGTCCAAGTTATGCATTTCAGAAATGTACATAAATCACGCAGTTAGATAATGTATTAAAGGCAAACAATAACAAGCTCATTGAAGTATTGAATACATGTTGTTAACAAAAGAAAATGAGTTTCACATAGGGGGAAAAAAGGTATTTTTTGGACAACATCCTGGCAGTCATTTTAATATATATATATATATATATATATTTTTTTTTTTTTTTTTTTTTTTTTTTCAGTAATCAAAAATATAATTGACAATTGTTAGTGAGTAACCTAATTTCAAAACATTTGGAGTTGGTATACATTATTTGGATTTTATGAGGAATTGCATAGACGTGCATCAACAGTGTCATTTCTTTATATTTAATTAGTAGCATTTATAAATTTATTATTATTGCCATTCATTATAAATGATTTAATTCCACTTCCATTTTAGCACTTTTTACACAAACAAAAAGGTGTAAAATTTACTTGGTAACTCAGAAATTGCAGCAAAGGAACAGTTTTAATTAGAGAGACTGAAATAGCATTTACTTGTAAAACATTCTCCAATAATCTTTATTTACAACTATGGAAAATAATTATTTAGTTGTACTTTCATTTAAATTAACTTAAAAAGTCAATTCAAATAGTTTCTGTCATGCAGCATGTTTATTATTATTCTGATTATATGCTGCACAATACCTTAAAAGGTCCCCCAAAATTTAATTTAGAAATTCAAAGAAAATGTGCATTGATGAGACAAAACATACAGGACCTGCCATCATAAATTTGTAAATTTGGTCAATTTTTACCTTGTGAGTTGTAAGTAATTCACAATTATTTCTAACCTGGCATAACAGAAAACTTCTAAGTTGGAAATCGAGGAGTCCACGGAGCTGAGAGGCATCACATCCTCTCCCTCATCAATCAAGCTTCGCCAGTCTCGCTCCGACTCTGCGATCTGTACCTCCTGCTGATTCTGAGAACACACATTATAAACTAGAATCAACCAATGGCTAAAAAATCTTAAAACTCGTTTTACAGTTTAAATCAGTAAATCAGTCGCTACAATCCTCGGTTACACTTTATTTTTGAGGTGTCCGTGTTACGGTGTAATTCTACATTTAAGTACTGAGTAATAATTGACAACATACACTTAGGGTTAGTTGCATGTAATTATGCATAACTATATTTATTACCAGAGTAACTACATGTAACATGGACACCAAACTCATAAATTTGTATTTGAGTGAAAAAGCTAAAATAATGACCTTATATTCCTCGATCCACGAGAGCAGGCCATTGAACGTGAAGCTTGCCCAGTTTCCAGCATAGTAGTTCCTCCTGTCAAATGAAAAAAAAATAGTAATTTATTCAACGTCATTCAAGTATGGCAAGCCGTTTTAACTTTTGTTCATTTCTAGGATATGAATTCTCGATATCAAAAATATAATTGCTGACATCTGTATTTTCTCTAGTGAAATGTCACCATAGGCTGCCATTCAAAATTAATTGTTGATATCAAAAATAGAAATATAATTTTTGATATCAACAATTACATTGTCACTACTAAAAATGTGAATTCCTGATATCGATAATTAAATTGTCACTAGTTGAAATGTCTATTCTTGATATCAACAATTCAATTGCTAGTAAAAATTTTCATTTTTGATAACTAAAATGTATTTCTGATATCAATATTGTTTCAGATATCTAAAATGGCTTTCTTAATAGTAACAATCACATTCATGATATCAGAAATACATTTTCAGATATCAAAAATGAAAATATTTACTAGTAGCAATTGAATTGTTGATATCAAGAATAGACATTTCAACTAGTGACAACTTAATTATTAATATCAGGAATTCACATTTTTACTAGTAACTAGTGTTGTCAAAATATTCGGTACTTCGGTACCAAGTCGGTACTAAAAAAATGTAAACGTCACGGTGGTACCGAGTACACGGTCAAACCCAGTTCTGGCTGCGCATTAACTACGTCTTCATTATTTTAAAAATACTACTACTACTAATAATAATACTATGTGCATAGAAGGTTGCTTATTTTTCACTTGATATTTTTCTCAATATCATCAATATTTTCATTTAAACAGCATGTAGCCTTCAATCCTTTCATAATTTTACCATCACCATCATAAATAATAAAGTCATTGAATTGATTATTTTTTTTCCAAATATTTAAATAAAATAGTTCAAACTGATTTTGCTGTGGTACCAAAATTGGTACCAAGAACCGTGACATTTTAATGGTATCGGTACCGACTACTGGAAATTTGGTACCGTGACGTCCCTACTAGTAACAATGTAATTATTGATATCAAAAAATGATATTTCTACTATTCTTGATATCAACAATTGATTTTGAATGGCAGCCTATGGTGACATTTCACTAGTGAAAATACAATTACAGATATCAGCAATTGAATTGTTGATATCAAGAATTCATATCCTGGAAATGAGTAAAAGTTCAATTGGCTTGCCATATGCATCTGCTTAGGTAAAACTCATTACATAGACCCTGAGCATCAAATTCCACTTCACTTGAAGGTAGAAAGCAGTAATAAGAGTGTCTTGAGTGGTACCTGTCCAAATGCAGAACGCTCTGTCCGACTCTGGAGCAGGCCGCCGCAATGACAGACTCGGTGAGGCCTGGGAAATCAACACAGACAGAAAGCATTGTCACTGACCACCACTGCGTCCTCCTACCCGACCTCTCTCGAAATTGAATGTTGTTTCACTCCATTTGCAAAATGCGGGCCATTTCAAGCACACATCACTGAAATAGTGAAGCAGTACGACTGCTTTTACAATTACAGTGACGCAAACATAAAAGCATTAAGACTCGCTTGAGGCGTATTCGCTGTAACTGCTGTGGATACATCCAGTTAGAAAACGCAACTCAGCATGAGGACATCGACACTGCTGACGTTTCATTCAAGCTTTCATCTCCCATTTCTAAGTTAATTCAGTCAGTAAGGTTTAGACTCCACACAGTAAGGGTTGAGCGGTCCAGTGACCCAGCAGGTCAACTAATGGCAAAGAACACTCCCCGCCCCCCCAAAAAGAAAGTTAGACAAGGCAAATACTTCAGAGTCTAAGGCTGGATCATTTTTGCGGTGATTATTATGTTGTTAGCATGTCATATTGATTGAAATAAGTTTATTGAATAGGATAAACCCCTTGAGATGGATCATCTCGTTTTCGAGGCGGTCCTATATCCAATACAATACAAAACAAAGGACAAATCAAACACATTACAATAATAAGACGTAAACAGTACCATAAGCAACATACTACCACAAACACACACACACACACACAAAAGATAAGTATTTAGATAAATACACTCTAAAAAATGCTGGGTTGTTTTAACCCAATTTTGGGTAAAATATGGACAAACCCAGCCATTGGGTTAAAAATGTAATTTAAAAAATGTAACCCAATGGCTGGGTTTGTCCATATTTTACCCAAAATTGGGTCAAAACAACCCAGCATTTTTTAGAGTGCACTAAATAGCCACACAGAGGCTGTGAACAATTAGTTGCCAGCAAAAGCAAAGAATAGAGTGACTTATATATATACTCATACAATGTTTGGTAAAAGTTCTTCTAACGCTAATTTATGGAGTTTGTAGGTTTCATTTCTTAAACAAGCATGTAGGAAGACTCATCATGGCCAAATTCCACGGTTGACAATGTCAAAAATCTTGTTTTGAGAATGCACTCTGTAAAGTCTACTCCAGCACGTCCCAAAGACGTTCAATGAAGTTAAAGGGATACTTTAGGATTTAGCATTACGCTTTGTATTAGTAGGTAACCTGTAGTATTTTCGAATTACCATGCTTTCCACCCTCATATCCCCCTGAGACGAGAGATTTATGAGTTTTTGGTCTGGAAAAAATCCTTCAATCTTCATTTTGCATCTTCGGAGGATTTGCTGTCCAGAGGCTAAAGACTACAGTCAGTACTCGGGTCTGTCCCAGTGTAGGGCAGCGAAGCAGGTGCATTCTGGGAGTTGTTGTCTTTCATCCACATAAGCCAAAAATACATTTTCTGGCTTTTCTCAGTCTAGAAAGCTCCAAATTCATAAATAATTTCACATTTCTTCTACATACATGATCCATTTTAAAGGAGTATTCATCTTTCCAGAGGTGAAGTATCCCTTTAAGGTCTGGATTCGTGTGTGAAAATGATTCTTCATGCTCCTCCCAACATGAGCCTGATGAACCTTGACATCATCATCCTGGAATATGACCATGATGAGCATATTAGGGTTAGAAGAACTGTTGCCAAACATATAACATGCTAGAAACATACTAATTACTACAATAATGATCCAATCATAAAGCAATTGCCTAATTATAACCAAACAGCGATTTTTTATGTGTGCAGTCCTTTGTGCAGTGACACAAATCAAAAATCATTTGAGAAATCAATAAATCAACTAAGAAATTGGAAAATAAACGGATAAATGAATTTAAGAATTATTTGCATAAATGATCAAATTATATCTGTTTATCCACATTTATTTATTTATCCACAATAATGACAATTAATTGATTGGTATAACTAACTCAACTCAAAATAAAAACATAAAAAGATATATTTCGAAATTGAAAATAATTGAAAGAAACCTGAAAAAAAATAATAGATAAAAACTCAAAACTAAAATAAATAAATTAAATAGTTAAATACTAACTAAAACTGAAAGAAAAATTAATTAATCTAAATAATAAATAACTATACAAATAATAAGATAATCAGTGTTATAATAAGATATAATAATATAATATAATAAAATAATAAGATATAATATAATAAAATATATTAATAAAAACTATAGCATTTAAATAATAATAAAACAATAACGCCGTTTCTCATTCTCAGTTGATTTAATGAGTTATTAGTTTTATCAATTTCTCGTTCTTACATACAATACAAACCAAAAATCTACTATTATAAAACTATAGAAGAACTACAGAAGTGGCATGACTGTTTTCACACGGTTTATGAAATTGCAAGCAGCGTGAATCTGCCATGACAAAAGCCGCTGATGCTGCACAGCGTTTGGACAGTCATTTACAGTGTAAACATAACTCGCTGACTATTAAAAAGAAGTACTCGTACAAGCTCTAGCTCACACACACGCCAATGGATTCAAATGGTATATTTACATGATGTCTGAGCTGAAGTTTACATAGTTCGCAAAGCCGCAGTAAAAAAGGGCGAAGGACCGCGTGGGGTCCCTGAGAGCAAGATTGAGCAGCACTAGGGCTGAAAACAACTCCATTAAGGCACTGAAGCGTCCCTGTCCCTCCATCTTTCTTCTTCTTCATCTGGCCTTGCACAGCCCCATCTCACACACACAATGGAAAAGTGATTTATTCCGAGCAGGCCCGTCGTATCTTCCCCAGCACTGGCTATTTCACTGATGGAGAATCCTGGGATTCTAGACACCCACATGCTCGCCTACAGCCGTAGTGTGACCAAAAACCCTCGTCCAAATGTAATGGCATGATACTGAATTCTCCCTGTTGACTTTCATAATGCACGTCCCTATTTTTATTATGCCGATTGATTGTTCCATATATATATACACACACACATATTAGGGCTGGGTACTAAATATCGATTTCTCGATATTAATCGATTCTCATTTTTACGAACCGATATCGATTCTTAAATCTCAAGAATCGATTAGTCATCCTGTTTCTTTTGAATGAATGGATCATTGTATCGCGGCTGCGCGCATCCAAAAAAATCGCAATAATCTTTGTCCTTTGTTACTATTGATATAAACAAAGTCTCAATTTTCAAATTACGTCCATTTTCTTTAGAAATTCAAAAACATAAATAGCGTTTTGTCGCTGTGGCGTGAGATCGCTCTGGAGAAGCAGCAGCGCTGATCTCTCTTCCGGCTTAATAATACCAGTCACAGCGCCAAATAAACATGAATGAGCATCTGAAAGTGTGTTAAAGATAGAGTACAACTTATCGAAATCCGGATCATGTCACATTGATTCGCTCAATCAGCGTTTCAACCGTGGAAAGACGTCAGTTAAACAGCTTGTAATCAATGTATCGTCATATTTACCTCAGAAAACCCACATAAACTCGTTAGTCCACACTCGTTAGTGTTCTTCAATATTTAATGCATATTTGAATAAATCTGGCAAGTTTTTATGACAACCACCATTTAAATGGTTATATTTCATATAATCTTCTTATTATAAAAATAAATAAAAGTGTAATTTAAGTGATTCATTCATTATTACCTTCATGTTAGGCTAATGAAGCCTATTGGCTACAACTAGAGACTCCCATAGTTTACAGCATTAGTTAAGAGATTTGATTCCCTTGAGAAAAATTGCCATTTACTGTAACTGATATCCAAAATAATCGATACTGAATCGAAATCGAATCGAATTGCAATCTTGTGAATCAAAATCGAATCAAATTGTGAAATTTGTCTCAATACCCAGCCCTAACATATATATATATATATATATATATATATAAAATACACCAAATTACAGAAGCAAAATTATTTGCATACAGCTTGAAACATTTTCCAATACAATTACTAGTGTAAAGGCCTCTAATAATGAATCTTTAAGGGGATTACAGACAGTCACAGGATTTCAAAAAGCCACCTAAACTAAAGAAACCTCATTTTATTGATGGAAAAGCATCACATTAACTCACTTGGCCTTTTTCATCTCAATTACACACCTACCAGAACAGCAACGGTCTGAGGTGCCTCAATATATCTGTCCAGATAATACCCAAGATGTTTTTAAAAAGTGTAAATAACCTCTCGCCGCCATCTTTTAATGCCATTTATCCTATCCAGTATTGATTTTTCCACATCATGTTTGCTAAAGACAAACATTACCTGCCATAAAGTTCTGATGCCACATAGACATACAGGGCGATAAATAATAGATTTGAGCTGGCAGGACTTTGATGACCGGGCAAAGCCCCGAATGCTTTCAGCAGGAATTGTATGAAATCATAAATCACTCTTCATTTTAGAGAACATTCCAAATGGATTCTATCTCTGCACCTTGAAAGTCATTTTTCGGTTATTTATAGTCGAGGCTGAGGGAGCGAGGGAAGGATTGTGTGTGAGAGAGAGAGAGAGTGTGTGTGTGTGTGTGTGTTGGGGGGGCTAGGTCACTTCTTTTACAATCCACCCATTTATGTCATCCATCCCTTCTATCTATCTCTCTCTCACACACACAATGCTGTTGTATCCTTTCATTCACATCTGTGAGAAATGTAAAGGTAAAGTTCAAGCATAAATTAAAATTGTCATCATTTACTTAATTACCAAAATAAAGGTTCCAAAAGTTGTTGTTTATTTGTTTGTTTTTGCAGTGATGCTTCACAACCATTTTGGTTCCCCAAAGAACCATTTTCTACAATAAAACCTTTTGGTTTCATGGATGCTAAAGTTTCTTCATTTGGAAAAACACATTTCCTTTTTAAGATTGTACCCTCCTCGTTCTGAACCTGTATGACCTTTCTAGGTAATAAGTAGTAGTAATAAGTAGTAAAATAACGAGTGTTGCTTCTTTTACTTGGTCCTCCATGAGTGCGACCAAAGGAGAAACCACAGGCTTTTCATTACGTCCCATCTTCTTAGCGACCGTCGGAGCCAGCTGATAAGTTACACTTTTGCCGAATCCCGTAGGAAGATCGACAAATGCCTCGATTGCAGTTCTCTATTCGTCTTTTAAAATGAACAGACTCAGAATCTATACATCTCAATTCTCCATCTACATCTATATATAGTCTCTTCATCTAAATAAAGTGCAAATTTGTAATCTAGATACATGCATTTTCTGTAAAGCTGCTTTGAAACTATATGTATTGTGTAAAGTGCTATTCAAATAAATGTTAATTGAATTGAAACCAATATCCCTGTACTCTTTTAAAAAAAACAACAAAAAAACAAAGTTTAAGTTTTATAAGCTCAAATGCTCGCCTTGCTCTGTTCTGTGATGCGTGTTCATGAGTCTCCTGTTCAAACTCTTTTTTCATGTCATTTGGTTCATTCAAAGAACGAAATGAACGAGTTGACTCTGGAAAAGATTCGTTCATTTTGATGAACGAGTTCGAAGAGTCACGCACGTGCATCACAGAACAGAGCAAGGCGAGCATTTGAGCTTCTAAAACTTAAACTTTTTTTTTTTTTTAAATGAGCGATCGTTTCGCTTGATAAGACCCTTATTCATCGTCTGGAATCGTTTTAAGCCCTTTGAACAGTTTGCAGTTGGCACTGAAACTCTCATTTGGACCTTGAACCGTTTGGACCCCATTGAAGTCCATTATATGGAGAAAATCCTGGAATGTTTTCATCAAAAACCTTAATTTCTTTTCGACTGAAGACAGAAAGACATGGACATCTTGGATGACATGGGGGTGAGAGCAAAAGTTGTTTTTTTTTAAATTGAACTAATGCTTTAATATATAATAAAATGTCGGTTAAGACTTGGCTGAAGGTGAATCAAATATGTGATCGTTGATTCTTTTATATATTGTGTATTTGTATTTTTTATTTTATTTTTTTTATGTGTGCTTGTTGTCTTTTTCTACTGTTCCTTGCCCAGGGACCACAGATGTAAATTAGCTGTACAGCTAACTCTGGTACAGGACTTGAACTGTGCATGGTCCCTGACAAATAAACAAATAAATAAATAAAAAAATTATAATTTTCGAGCGGACTCGAGTTGAGAGATCGGTTTATATATTTTTTTTCTTGCTCTGTTCTGCACACTGAGTTTTTTAAAACACACACAATTTTTTTAAAAAAAGTGTTATTCCCCAGACAACATACTTAGGGACGTAACACACACACAAAGTAAATTTATGTCCACTTAAATGTTAACATTGGCCTAAATGAAATCTAGACAGATGTCTAACAGACGAGCATTAAGTTTCAAAGACATAAACCCTGTTACAACGATCACTGACAATCTGCGAGCAGTCTGTGACTATGACGCCCATCGGAGGGCCAACTAACCAATCAATTCCACACTAATGCTCAAGGGCCATGAGAAAATCAATCACCTGAAAAGAGCACAGGGATATCTGTGAAGGTGTTCTGTAATCACATGACTGCTAATAGAGGCTATTCAAGCTAAAGGCACATGGGGTCCAAGCATGATGAATAGTTACATTAACCCAGGCTCAAAGAACGGCCCAGTGAAATGGCTGGCTTGTTTTCTTCATTGCTGCTCTATTAGCGCCAGGTGAGGGCACAGATCTGATATGAGATGAACTAAACGTGCATCTCAGTCAGGCCTGTCAGCCAATGATTGCTTAGCCTCTAATGATGCTCCACAGTAAAGAGTCGTGTACCTTCACATTGTCAGCTGCTGTGCGTTGTGCTTCAGCGAACATTTATCATGAGATACTGCTAAATGCAGTTACCTTTTGGACTTCCACCAGTTGGCAAAATATCTTTCTGTGCATTAGCGCATCTAAATGTGTGGGTACGTGTAGTGGCAGCTCCAGATTAAATGTCACATGAAGAAAACCCATTTTGACAAACTCACTTCAACAAAAAAAAAAGTCTACTTTTGATTCATAACACAAACGTTGCTTGTGTGGAATTATATTCATACATGATGTTTAAATAGGCCTTGACCTTCATCTGATGTATGTGAACTTGGACACTTGTGAAATGCCCAGGACAAATTTTAGGACTCATTATTATATACATAAAAATAATTGATTTTAAGCACATTTTCAAGCTACATTCCCATCTGGAGAATTTAGTTTCTCAAAGAGAATTATTCTTAGATTTTCATTACTGCAAGAATGTACTTTTTTTCTAGGGCAGTCAAGCGATTAAAATGTTTAATCTAATTAATTACATGACTTGCTGATTAATCAATCTAATTAATCGTTAATTAATCGCATATTCAATTTGGCAGTGAAATTACCCCCAAAAGATCATTTAAAGTTGAGAAAATCATCAATAGGGAATACAAAAAGTAGTATTAGAAATAAACATTTTATTTGATAATAAAACTTTAAGGGCTCATGGGTCGTGATTTTTTTTTTTTTTCATAAGATGCATCTGAATTGATATATTTACAGACCAAAACAGTTTGGTTAACAACATTATTTAAAATGTCTTATTTTATGATCCACAAAAGAAAGAAAGGCATATAGGTTTGAAACAACATGAGGGTGAGTAAATGTAAATAAACAATTTTCTTTTTCTGCAATCTATCCCCTATGTGTGTGTATATATATATATATATTAGGGCTGGGTAATAAATATCGATTTCTCGATATTAATCGATTCTCATTTTTACAAACCGATATCGATTCTTAAATCTCAAGAATCGATTAGTCATCCTGTTTCATTTGAATGAATGAGACATTGTATCGCGGCTGCGCACATCCAACAAATCGCACTAATCTTTGTCCTGCTTTGTTACCATTGATATGAAACAAAGTCTCAATTTTCAAATTACGTCCATTTTCTTTAGAAATTCAAAAACATAAATAGTGTTTTGGCGCTGTGGCGTGAGATCGCTCTGGAGAAGCAGCAGCGCTGATCTCTCTTCCGGCTTAATAATACCAGTCACAGCGCCAAATAAACATGAACGAGCATCTGAAAGTGTGTTAAAGATAGAGTACAACTTATCGAAATCCGGATCATGTCACATTGATTCACTCAATCAGCGTTTCAACCGTGGAAAGACGTCAGTTAAACAGCTTGTAATCAATGTCATGTATCGTCATATTTACCTCAGAAAACTCACATCAACTCGTTAGTCCACACTCGTTAGTGTTCTTCAATATTTAATGCACATTTGAATAAATCTGGCAAGTTTTTATGACAGCCACCATTTAAATGTTTATATTTCATATAATCTTCTTATTATAAAAATAAATAAAAGTGTAATTTAAATGTTTGTATAGCTACAAAACATTACCTTCATATTAGGGTAATGAAGCCTAGTAGGCTACAACTAGACTATATATAGACCATAGTTTACAGCATTTAAGAGATTTGATTCCCTTGAGAAAAATTGCCATTTATTGTAACTGATATCCAAAATAATCGATATTGAATCGAATCGAATTGCAAGCTTGTGAATCGAAATCGAATCGAATTGTGAAATTTGTCTCAATACCCAGCCCTAATATATATATATATATATATATATATAATTAAAAAAAAAAAAAAAATATATATATATATATATATATATATATATATATATTACCAGTAAATGTCAAAATGAGTAAGTCATTGAGTCATTAATTACATAGATTCATTCAAACAGCTGGTTCATTCAGGAATTAAGTAAATAATGTGTGTGTTTGACTTTTAAAAGTTTTGACTTCCGCCATCAGTCCTTGCGCCTCACTCTCATCATGTGACTCTGCGTTGCTTTACTATGCAGAGCAGACACGCCTCACTTTATAACTCGTGTTCGTTGTCCAACTGAACTAAATTTATTTGATTTCTACTAAAGCGCGACAGTGGGGGCAGTAGGGCAAGAAACGTAATCGGTGTAAGGTCGAACACCGTGGCGTTTAACTACCACTGCTACTAGTGACAACCCTAATATAAAAGTATTTGTAATAAAAGTCATCCATTGACCCTGATCAGCTTCAGGCACCGCACTACACCGTCACCAACTGCAGCAAAATACCCTGAAGCCTGCAGGGGGAATTTCAGTTTGCTGTTTTGTTCTTGATTATTCTATTTCACTGTAGGGCCTTTGAGCCAAACAATATAAAAAAAAATGAAAAGGTCCACAGGCATCTGCTCCTACCTCAGCAGAGCCCGAGTCTGGCCTCTCTGGGGACCGGCGGGTCGGGTGCGAGTTCACCAGCTGACGGGGCGCGACCGACGGGAGCGCAGTCCTTCACACAGTCTAGCAGGCATCATTATGAGGGCCGCAGTATTCATTAACAACTGCTCCCTGTCCATATCCCCATTTGTGCCTGTATCCAGCAGCAAAAAACAGGGGTAACTAGGGAGTCTGGGACAAGCACGCTTGTCTGAGCAACCTTGACACGGAACAGAGTCTGAGCAGAACTAGTCCAGGCTGTGAGTGTCCCCGTGTCACCGGTTGCCTTGGGACCAAGTGGCTCTGGTGGTTTTGCATGAGCAGAACCAGAAGTGGGCCAGATATATTCATTTGCACACCATCAATCACAGCACGAGAACGTTGCTCTTAGCGATCGCACTAACCCCTCTTTTCTTTTTCTTCCCTGTTGCGAAGAACAATGCCCCGCACCGGGGAGAAACCGGCTCCAGCACTGTCCTGAGGATCTGGCCTGCATATAAACACACTTCCGCGCTTTGAATCAGGACACAGGAGAGAACGAGGACAGTATCATTCCAGGGGACTCGAGTCCAGGGAAGCATCCGAAGCGCAAACCTACAATTCACCGAAGCAGGTCACAGAGTCAGGGTCAGCTCCGCTAAACCACAAACTGGTTTATGTGCACTACTTTAAAGATCAAAGTAGGGCTAAACTCTAGACCAGGCCAGGGAATGTTAAACTGTGAAACTCACTGTTCATTCTGGGATCTGGGTTGATCTCTGCAAATTCACAGATTACAGTAATCAATAATTATTTAAGTATTAGCAAATTGCTTTGAATAAAAAAGTGTCTCCTAAAAAACTGGCTTTGACTTCAGTCATCAGAAATGATTAGATCTGTTTTTACAGCTTGAAGCATCATTTTATTAAATGATCAAATAATTATCATTAACACTTAATGATAATATTATTTATTATTATTATTAATTATTATTATTCACTTTTTGGCCTAACGAGCAGTGAAGAGATTATTAATTGTAATATTTATTTTATTGTAAATAACTGTTATAAATAGTTTGTGCATAATAATAATAATTGCCATTTGCATCAGATGTTTTTATACTGACAACAGGCCAATTTGTTAATAAAATTATTAATAATTATCTCATTATTATTATTATTATTATTTGTCACTTGCATCAGATTTGGAGGATTTCAGATGTTTTTATAAAGTCAATAAACAAAAAAAAATAGACAAATGACTAATACTTATAAGTTCATAATAATAATAATTAATATTATTATTGGCATAAGGTTTAGAGAAATTCAGATGTTTTTTTATATTGACATTACTAGGGTTGGGAACCGAGAACCGGTTCTTTTCCAGAACTGGTTGTGTTTTTGAAAAAATACCGGAACCGTGCAAAATTCCTAAGTTTCGGTTCCGAAAACGGTTCTGATGCCGATGCGATATCATCATGTGGGCGAAGTGCTGGGAGTAGAACCGGAACCGGAACCGGAATCGTTTGGCGGAACCGGAATCGGAACCGGAAAATTTCTCACGATTCCCAACCCTAGACATTACACAATAAAGTTGTTATTCATATTAAAATTATTGATAAGTGTTAATAATAATAAATGCCGTTATTTTTTAGCAATTTGCATCAGATTTGGTGAATTTCAACGGTCAATAGACAAAAAAAATAGACAAATTATTAATATTTGTTCATATTATTTGTTCATATTATGTTCATATAATTATTATATTTGTATTAATAAGTTAATAATCATATAAATAAAAAAATCATATTATTATTGGCATAAGGTTTAGAGAATTTCAGATGTTTTTTATATTGTATTGACAACAGACAATACACAATAAAGTTTTTATTATATAATAATAAATGTCATTATTTTTAGCAATTTGCAGTGAATTTCAGATGTTTTATAGTCAATCGACAAACAAAAAACAATATAGACAAAGTTAGCGATATTATTAGTTATTCTGAATTGCTAAAACACTAAACTCTATTCTCTGAACCAAATAGCCTAAACCAATTTGTCGAATAAATCACTATTTCTGCAAAATCAAGTTTTGCAAATCTCCAGCAATGTTTTTGCAAAACTCTAAACACATTCTTACTCATTAAAACACATATCAGACTGATAAATAAAATAATAATAATAAATTACAAATAATAAAACATGAAATCTTCCTGAGGGAATAATATGCTGATGTGATTTGCTGCCCAATAAACATTTCTGATTATTATTATTGTTTAAGAAAAAAGTCAGTCAGGATTCTGTGATGAAAAATAAATAAATCTAAAATATCTCAAATAAATCTAAAATAAATAAATAAATAAAAATTAACATTATAAATGTCTTTACTGTCACTTTTGATTAGGCTAGCTACTGTGTCCTTGCTGAATAAAATTAGGCTAGTACTTTCTTTTAAAATGTAGTGCATGTATAATGTTTTCATTTCAGATAAATGATATTATTTTGAACTATGGTTTGTGTACTGAGACTTTTTTGTGTGACCTTAAAATTAGTTTTAGAATTAAATTGTACATAAATAGGTTAAACAAAACAAATGTGTTTGTCTGGGAACCTGTTAAACACATACTGTACAAACCTGACATGACATATGTGTGATAGGCTACAGTAAATATTTTAAGTGTCCCTTATTTTCCTGTAAAGAACCACAATTGTCCCGCATTTTTGTTGGCAACCCTAGTGACATGATATGTGTCCCATACTGTAGTTAGTAAAATGATAGTTAGTAAGATTGTTTATTGAGTACAATTAAGGGATGTATAATATGGTCATGCAGAATGACGCTTTAATATGTGCTTTATAAGTACTAATAAACAGACAATATATCCTAGTGATATGAATATTAAGTAACTACTAGTTAATATTGAGCCATGCTATGCTTGTACTTGAGAAAGTGTCTCTTCAAAAACGGCCAATTTACAATTTAAGCAACGGATCAAAACAGAATGTAACTCAAGTATTATGATCCACAGTTATGAAGTAACTAGACTAAGGGATGACAGTGACATAGGCTACAGAATAAACACAGTGATGTCAATGTTCCTCCATCACCTTCTCCAACTCATCTGTGATTCAGCATCTCTCATTCATGACCAGCCTGTCACACGATATTCTATATATCTTTCCGTTTCCATCCTATCACACATTTTAACAGTGAAATGACTGTCAAAAGAAATATATAAATACCGTTCCTCATCATATAGGCTATGTCAAAACACACATTAGCTTTAGCGTTCATATCATGTCGCTGTGTCTGTAGCAAAACACAGAGACTGTCATCCAACAGCCATTTTCCATAGCGAAACCGGGCACAAGATACACTTCAGAAAAGCCTGAAAATGATCATATTAACGAAGGTATTTCGTACCTGTTCCGAGAATGACAACATCAAATTGAGATGGGAGATCCTCCGCAGCCATCTTGAAACTACACATTGTCACGTGACACGCACAACGTGACGTACACTTCAACGTACCATTTAAGCACACAGAAGCCAAAAATGTACTCAGTCTTTTTCTAAATGAAATACTGCATATTCTTGAACAAGGATTAAAAGTTATTAATGTTTTTTTGTTGACATTTTTCATTCAGGTGTCCTATTCTTTGATTTCCTGAAGACACTGCTCGTGAATATTAAGTTGTTAAAGTGTTTAGCCTATGTTTATGCCTAGGCTACTACGCAAGTAGGCTATAATCTATCCAAATAAACAAATATAAAATAGTGAATAAAGTTCGAGTCTTTATAGTTTAATTGTCTTTAATTCACAAAATGTGAAATATTCCATTATATTTTAAAAAACTGGGAAGTTTAGAGTGTTTTAGCAGGAAATCTCATTCTAAGAGATCTAAATCTCAATCTATTCACGAGACATCCCGAGGTAGGCTAAGGCTATTAAAATGGAATCAAAATACTGCTAGGCTATTGAAAAGGGATCAGAATACTTTAGATATGAGAAAAACTAAACTTTTTTTTTTATTCGCTGATGGCTGATGTTCCCAACTGCTGTCAACAACATAATATTGTTTTTTCAAATAGCAGTATTTGAGAAGAGGTGTTAATGATGAGCTGTCAAAATACCCTCCTGACTCTCACAGCCACTGACAGCCAGCTATAAAGATGTATTTAAAACACACACACACACACACACACACTAAAGACATCTAACTGTTCATTAGAGATATTAAAAATATTTATAAATGCAAGAATACATTTAGGCTTTTTAATTGAATTATAATGCTGCCTTCAAGTGCTATCATTATAGCCTAAATATAGGAGTTTCTTAGAGTTTAACTAGGAGTTTCCTAGTTAAAAGTTGAAAATGAATTCCCTCTCAAGTCATATTTACCACTGGAAAGCAGTGATAATTTTGAAACCAAAGTTCCAGAGATGGGCGGGCCACAAACTTAAAATATGGCGGAGGGAAAAACTATTGTTGTTGTGATTTTATTTGATTTATTATGATTAATTATTTTTTATATCATACAAATGCTTATGTGATTGTGAATCTTGTTCATCTAGGTGTAATGTCCTGTCCATACACCCCACCAGCCCCACCCAACATCCATCGTCACGTTGCTGCACGTCAACTGCAGACGGGGAGCTTACGCCCACCACGGACCCTGAGCCAGAGCCAATGCCCACTAAGGAGCCTGAGCCTCTTATTTGTACTTTGTATTTCACTTTTAGGTTAGACCACAGCCTTACCTTACAAAGAACTAAAGACCAACATCAACATTTTCCAAACAGAAATGTTTCATTTCAAATTAGCCTATGCAAGAATGTAGCCTAAAAAGTCCTGTGAAATTAAATGAATAAATTGGCCTAATAAATTAATATGAATAAAATGTATATAAACAAAAATATACATATAAGTTTTAAAAGTAAATTAACTATAGGCCAGCATTTTGATAACTGAACTTTTGCTCAAGGCACACGATAATAATTTAAATTGGCTTATAACCACTGTACACACAAACTGCTGTAAAATTAAACGAATAAATGGACCTAATAATATAACAAAAAATGATATAAACAAAAATGTAAAAAATATATATATATATATATATATATATACATAGGCTAAATGTCCAGATTTTGATAAACCTAACTGAACTTTTGCGCAGTGCACACTATTAAAATTTAAATTAGCTTAGGCCTATATCAATTGTACACAAAAAAAGATGTAAAATTAAACGAATCGACTAATTATATAAATTAAAATTTGGCTTTATAGGCCTACACTCTTAGGAAAAAGGGTTCTACATATGTAGCAGGGTTCTTTACTCAACTCCAAATGACATTTTATGCTAAAAAAGGTTCTCCCGTTTGGCACAAAGGTTCTTTATAGGCTATTATTATGCAATATTTTGTAGTTGTAATTAAATTATTGTTTATTAAACTTAATATCATTTAATCATGCTGATTTTTGGAGGAGAAAATCTTAAATGGCACTCTTCGTGTATATTGATTAACTACATAAAATGCTATAAATATATACATTTTCTAACCCCCATATCTTGAATTTTGATATAGAAAATTTTAGGGGTTCCAAATACGTAGCGCTTTAGAACCTTTTAAGGTTCTATATAGAACCTTTTCTTGAGTGTACATCAAAGTATTAAATTAAATTAGGCCACCAAAAAAGCGCCAAAAGATGGAAAAGTTCCTCAGCTTCACTTATTCTTTGTCCGGTATTGTTTTATACAGTTTTTGGCTTATGTTGAATAAAGACTGCAGTTATTTACCTCACGTAGTTATTTTTCACAACAGTATATGCTTTTTTGCTTGTTTTCCCAGTCCAGTCCTAAATCCAGATTGTGTTCTATGGTACTGATTTTTAAGAAGTATTTGAACCCGAAACATGTAGACGGGAACTGGCATCTGAAACAAACTAAAAGAACATTGTAAAAGAACGTTATAAGTTCACAGAACTTTCGCCAGTTTTCTTTCCGTCAGATGATTAAACTACAGAGTAAGCCTCTGAACCAATTGCTCCTAAAACAAAACAACGGGCCTTTTTTAGAAGCTTAAGGGGTTGCCCACTTATAATTCATACATTTCAAGAACATTCTCCTTATCTCGAGATATGCCAGAATGCACCGGAGAATATATTTCAGAGCAGCTTGGTCTATTCTCTGAATATTCCTATCTGCATGTTCCAGATGTTTCTGAGGCTTTCTTCATCGCCAGTCAAGGGTTTTGAAAAATCATCTCGTATAAGCGTGCTATTTTCGCTTTCTATTTTCTGCAGATCTCGAGAACATTTTTTGTGTGTGTGTGGTGTAGTTCATTGGTAAACAAAGAGAGATGACCATATCTCCCAAAACAGAAAGAGCCAGCACCGATAACCCTTAAGACCTTCCTTTTCCACAGCTTTCTTGATTTTAACATCACTGATACTTATTTCTTAGGCCGGAATGAGGACAGGTGTTTATAGCTTCAAATAAGACAGATTGGTGACACTTGATCTTCCTTTAAGCATGTCTTGTCCAACAGCGGAAAACAAGACAGATGGCTTACAACAGGAGAACCCTTTTTTCTTCCCTTGCTCGCTCTCCCTCTCTCTCATATCTGACGCACCAGGGATGCTTTGAACAAGAGAGTTTGTCGCGGTGTTTGTGATGGAGGGGTGTCTTCATGTCAACGGCTTGTTCTCTGGGGGAGACGGCTCTTTTTTTTCTAATCTGAGGGAGAAATGAAAAGCAAAACCTGTGTGGATTGAAATCATTTCGTGTTGGGTTTCATCGTGTGCCATCACCCCGTATGTTCAGAGGCATTTAGTTCTGGCTGGTTTTGAAAGCAAAATCAAGGCGAAGAGCGCTACAATGCTTTCCGCAAGAATCAAGCGCTCTTTATCTTGCGAGAGCCCGCACCTTTAGTCATAGTCTTCTGTGAGTTCCTCAGGCTTTGATGCCCACTTCTAAGAGCCGGTGGAGATAAAGTCCTCATTCACAGCTTCTGTGTTTGGAGAGCGCGTCTACTTTTCTGTTGCCCGTTAATACTTTCAGGTTGGGTAAAGATGTCTCCAAGGACGGGCCCTACCATCTCCCGCTTGACTGTTGTCACTTCGTAGAGTAGGCTACATGTAGATTAAGATTCTGACAAGGAAAGAGTACACACTTCATCAACAGAGCCACCACAACGATAACTATAGACTGTATAAGTTACAGGCTTTTCCCGCCCGTGTTTGTTCAAAGATCTGGCATTGGTTCAGTCGGGGATTTCGAAATACTGTGGCAAAGTTTTTCATACTTAACTGCAACTTTGAAGTGGAATTCAAGGAGACTTCACAGTTGATTTCATTTCTCCCTCGGCTCTTTTTGAAGGTGGCCATCTTGAGTATGGAGAGAGGTGAGCGGTGGCAAAGCAACGCACAATGACACCATCTGTCAGGCCCCTCGTAAACTCTCCAAATGAAACATCCACGAGGACATTATTGCATTATAAATCTCGCCGTAAATATAAATTAAATTAGAGATCAGTTATCAGAGTGTGTCAGTCCGTGAATGCATGGGCGATGCAGAAATGGCCTGATGAATACATATTAGTGCTGATAAAATGCATGTAAACATTGAGGTATTTTTTTTATCTTTTTTATTGAAAGTCTGTCAAATGTACCATTTTGTACCAAAAAGTACCATTTTATTTTCTTAATTTTTTAACTACATTAAAATATCATTCCAATAAGTTCGTAGAGCTAAAACCTAAAGATGAAGTGACTTTGCTGTCTTATTTTGGCTTATTTTAGAATGCTCTAAATTATAGTTTTTCCCATTCATTTCTATGGGTGCCCATTTTTGACCCAAATACAAGATTAAGGAGTTTTTTTTTTCACCCACTTAACATTGTAGAATTGATTCAAAAAAAATGTGTGTGTGTTCAGGAGGCAAACTTAGGAAAAGTAGCCAAGTCTTGTACCGCTCAGATAAAGGGAAGTATTTTTTAAAAAATAAATCAAAACTATTTTTTCCCATTTACGGTTTTAGGGTTAATTTATTCTGATTTAAAGGGATAGTTCACACAAAAATAAAAATTCTGTTATTATTTATTCACCCTTGCGTCTTTCAAAACCTGTATGACTTTCTTTATTTTGTGGAATATATAAAAAAAAAAAGTATTTTTTTTGTCTCTACAATGGAAGTCAACAGTAACCAAAACCATTTGGTTACCAAACTCAAATTATCTTCATTTATATTATAGGGTTAGGGTAAGTCACACATGGTTTGGGACAACATGAAGGTTTTTGGGTGAGATATACCTTTAAATAAGACATTTCATTTAATTAGAATCTAATAGGATTTTTTTGAATTTAAGAAAAAAGTAATAGAGTACAATAATAAAAAAAAATGTTTTAAAACAAATGGATGGATTCATTTGAATAAATAAATCAGGTCACCTTGAGATTCTAAACAGGCACTTTACTGGACAACAGGACCCTTCTATACGTAACGTTCACCATTATCGCAAGTCCACATCACTCATTCAAAGCGCTGAAGACAGCCGACAGCACAACCCTAGAGTTGAAAAATGAAATAACACATTTCAGTCTGACGTGACCGAAACGGTTAACCTCCTTTGGCCACTTTTCTCCCAGAGTAATTTTTGTTGATGGACAGTGCCGTACACACAGCCGGTGTGTGTCTTCGAAAGCACGAGGCTCTCACAAAAAGGTCCAGTCACCCGTGATTTGGCAGCAAGTGTGAGAAGAGTGTCCTTAAATCATCTGTGGTGGCTTTCCCGGAGAAATTAAGTACGTGGAGCATACTCAAGTGACAGCTTGTCTTTTCTTAAGTAGTATTAAAGGGTGATGTTTTACCCTAAATTAAGAGTCAGGCAACTTTTTGGCACGTGTCACAGCCCAAATGGATTACTGAACTGCTGATGTATGTAGCAATCCGTTGAGTGAAAAAGATCTGGGAGTGTAATGAATTTAAAATGCCGTAATAGACATAAATATTTATCACGAGTGACAGTAAAATTAGAAGCAACATTCAATTAAAATCAGTTGTAATTTATTGTTGTTATTGATTTGCGTGAGGTGGAAATGAATGCAGAAACATTTCATTACACCAAGAGGGGCTGCTGATCTGCTTCTGGCCTCAGTGTAATATTTTACATGACTAGCCTCTGTCAGAAACATCAACTCTCTTCCTCTGCGGATCACCTCGTCTCATCCGTTTCAAAACATTCCTTTGTCTCATCCATGAATATAATATTACCTTGTCTGCGTTCTTCTTGTCTTTTGTTTCATCTTTTCTCTTCTATATTGTATTGTCGACTTTGTCTCATCTTTGTCCGTTACATGTCTATATTTCCTGTTTGTTTTTTTTTGGTCTTGATGCTTAACTTGTCTCTTCTAGTGTTGTCTTAACTCATCGTTTTTTCTATTCCCAGCTTGTCATCTCTTTTTTGCTCAACTTCTCTCATCTCTTCTCTACTTGACTCTTCTTTTGTCACCCGTTCTCTTCCAGTATCGCTTCTTCTTGTTGTATCATTTATGACTCCTTTCCTACTCACTTTGTCTAATCATTATCATTATATCTTCACATCACATCTCTGTATTTCTCTTTTTTGCTTTTTCTATTTTCTTTTCAATGCTTCAACTGTCTCTTCTGGTCTCGACTCATCTCATCTATGCTCAACTTGTTTGTCTCATCTCTTCTCTTTTCATCTCGTCTCTTTCATGCTCAAGTTGTCTTCTCTCATCTAGAATATGCATAACTTGTCTCTTCTTTTTTCATCTCTTCTCAGTTTGTCTCACCAGCCTAATTCCATCTTGCCTCATCTTGTCTCTTCTCATCTCGTCTCTTTTATGCTCAACTTGTCTCCTCTTGTCTCCTCTTGTTTAGAATATGCTTAACTTGTCTTTTCTTTTCTCATCTCTTCTCAATTTGTCTCACCGGCCTAATTCCATCTTGCCTCATCTTGTCTCTTCTCATCTTGTCTCTTTTATGCTCAACTTGTCTCCGCTTGTCTCCTCTCATCTAGAATATGCATAACTTGTCTCTTCTTTTCTCATCTCTTCTCAGTTTGTCTCACCGGCCTAATTCCATCTTGCCTCATCTTGTCTCTTCTCATCTCGTCTCTTTTATGCTCAACTTGTCTCCTCTTGTCTCCTCTTGTTTAGAATATGCTTAACTTGTCTTTTCTTTTCTTATCTCTTCTCAATTTGTCTCACCGGCCTAATTCCATCTTGCCTCGTCTTGTCTCTTCTCATCTTGTCTCTTTTATACTCAACTTGTCTTCTCTCATCTAGAATACGCTTAACTTGTCTTTTCTTTTCTCATCTCTTCTCAATTTGTCTCACCAGCCTAATTCCAACTTGCCTCGTCTTGTCTCTTCTCATCTTGTCTCTTTTATGCTCAACTTGTCTCCTCTTGTTTAGAATATGTTTCTCAATTTGTCTCACCGGCCTAATTCCATCTTGCCTCGTCTTGTCTCTTCTCATCTTGTCTCTTTTATGCTCAACTTGTCTCCGCTTGTCTTCTCTCATCTAGAATATGCTTAACTTGTCTCTTCTTTTCTCATCTCTTCTCAATTTGTCTCACCAGCCTAATTCCATCTTGCCTCATCTTGTCTCTTCTCATCTCTTCTATGCTCAACTTGTCACTTCTTGTCTCAGTTCGTCTCACCTGTACTCATCTCAACTTTCATCTTCTTATCTCTTCTTATCTCATTTTCCCCTTCTTTCCTTGTTTCTTCTTGCCTCGTCTTTTCTACACTCTTTTGTTCAGTCTTGTCTTACCTCTTCTCTTCTCTTAATTTTATTGATAATATTACTTAATAGAAAGAAGATTGTTTAATTTCACTGACTGTTACATTTAGATTAACAGCTCTTTTAGTAAGTAGTATTTGTCTTATTTTATATGTTTCATTAATTATTCAAGATATGATGTGGATTTCTCAGATAATAAAGGCACTGAACACTGAAACCATGTGTTTAAATTTAATACTGCTTACTAACATATGCTAAACACATAATATATATATATATATATATATATATATATATATATATATTACACATGTGTGTATAAGTGATGAATATGCATCCTGAGCATTGGGGCGGTGCTGAAGGGGGCGGTGCATGTGTGTGCCTTGCAGGGCCAGGTATGATAATCAGGTATTCATTAAGATTAAATATAAGACGAAGGGTTGAGGTGCGATTGAAAGCTAGGTAAAATATGTATCTAATTTTCTAGATTGCCACCTAGCTTTTTAATTTCAGCAGGTACTTGGCAGAAATTTGCATGGCATTTAGACACTCATTACAATATTAATCTTCCCACAAAAGTTGCAAGGGCTCAAAGGTTAAGCATGATTCCTACATTCATTTTACAACGACTTTTTTTGACCTGTATAAAGATTCTCATTAACAAAGGTCCTCATTTGCTTCAATAAGTGGTTCATAACGAGAGCAAAGATAAAGTATTGAAAGGAAAAACGGGAATCAAATGTGTCAAAAAATCAGACTGACATTTTTACCACGTCGTAGATTTTTTACACATGCAATTTCATGCTGAACGTTGTTCTCTATTGAAGTCACTCCATATATTTTCAGAGGGTCTGTTCTTCTGTTAATCTCATTGAATTAGTTTATAAATGTTAAGGCGGGATTATAAACAAAAATAAAACAAAGACCGGATGTTTGAGAAAACACAGAAAATAAGCAGATGTTAATTTAAAGTAAAAATAATATGGGTACAATAACTCAAATGATGACAAATATCAATTATACTAGCACCATAATAACCTAAACACCTTCACATGTCGCTTCAAATTAGCAGAACTCTATCTTTTATAAGTTACCTAAAAAGCAATGTTATATAACAACAGAAGTGCTTATACAAAGCTTAGACAGTAAAGTTAGTTCACCTCAGTTTACCTTGCAGTTAATAACAATAATGTTTGGGCCTTATTACAAATAAGAAGCATTATAAGTCATGTAGCCTATATCTTTCATGTTGTCTTGATGATATTGTTATTGCAATGTAATTGTAAAACTGAAATGGAGACCATGATGCTGCAATAATACACAGCTCAGCTGTCAAATTTAATATTTGTAACTATTACAGTTGGATATATTAGTATAGCCATTATAAAGGTGTAAGTACATTGTTGCTATTCAAGTCTATGCCATAATAATAGAAGTGTATACTTTCAATAACTTCTACAAAGTCATTACTAAGAAGCATTTCATAAAGTTGAACGGATTCACTCACGACGTGTTACTAAAACGATCATTAAAAGGTAAAGACAGCAATCTAAAAAAGTTGAATTGGCTTTCGTGAGAACTCAAGTCTTCGCCCTTAACTGGCAGCTGGCCAATGATATTTGAAGGCGTGTGCCATCGCGTTCCTTATTGGCTGAGAGAGCTGTCACTCTGGCCTGTGGTGGGCTGGCTAATTGAATCGCTGAGTGCGATACACTTCTATCCATCTCACTCGCGAGGAAGGTAGTTGCACATTACCGACTATCAGCAGTGGCTACCGGAGACGCATGAGAAACACCGAGTGAAAGCCGCGAAACAGTGCGAGGAGCCAGCAAAGGTGTGCTTGACTCAAAAAGTAAGGAAAGGAGGAAACTTCGCATAAACTATGGCCGTATCAGCAACTCCTCCGGTGCTTTCACCGACCTCCACTCCCGGGGGCGCGAGCAGCCTGTTCCGTCCCGACTCTCTGTACTCCAGCCCGGCCGAGTCCCCGCGACTGACCAGCAGCATGATCAACTCTTTCATCACCGGCACCGGTGGCGGCGGCGGCGGCACGAACGGGAACGGACCCGGCTGTGTCCATAATAACGAGTGTAAGATGGTGGAGGTGCACGGGGTGAAAGTGGCTTCGTTCACCGTGGACGGTCAGGAGCTCATCTGTCTCCCGCAGGTGTTCGACCTGTTCCTGAAGCACCTCGTCGGCGGACTGCACACCGTCTACACCAAGCTGAAGCGGCTGGATATATGCCCGGTGGTGTGCACGGTGGAGCAGGTGCGGATCCTGCGCGGACTCGGGGCCATTCAGCCGGGCGTGAACCGGTGTAAACTCATCACCCGAAAAGACTTCGAGGCGCTTTATAACGACTGCACAAATGCCAGGCAAGACTTTTATATCACATAGCCCCACACTTCACATTTAACGTTACACCGAGCTTTGGAAACTGATGCGCTTTTCAAGTTCATTCAGAGCTTGCGGAGTTGGCAAAGTTTATGCGAACTTTCATTATAAAAAAACAAAACAAAATGATTTAACGCATAAATTTGAACATATGTGGAAGAATATCAATTAGTCTATGACGTTTCTATTTTAATACACGTGATCTAGATTATAGTCTAGGCTAAATATTTTTCTTATAAAGTGCTAAGTTAGCTACTTTTCAAAACTTATTAAAAATCCGAAATCAAACTTTTGTCTAAAATAGGGTTCAGTCAGTTTTTATTTCTGCACCTGCAGTTCGTTGTTCGTTCCAAATAACTGTCATGAGGAAAATACAGAAGTAATAATAAATCATAAAATGAACCGCTCTCCAAAGTCTTTATAGCAAACATGTTTATTACAGCGCGAACATGGGCATTTTATCATCTAAGACGATTCAAATAAACTAAAAATATGAACTTGCAAGGATAGGCCTATATAAACGAATAGCAAGGCTGTTTCATCTGCCTTTTAATACACTTTATTTGGTCGGAGGCACGTTTTAATAAATCATTGCACTAATTGAACTGGCCAGGATTTAAGTTAGGCAAAGATTGATAACAATAAAAAACATCCGCAAGCATTTTTTTACTTTTTGTCCTAATCATATTTATAAGTTACCTTTTCCTGGAGCTTTAGTCTTGGGACATTTTGTTAAATGGCTACATTTTACTCCTTAAACTTTAATGATTATTCTACGCTACGAACTTTTGGCCTTCCAATATTTGACGTTTTTGTCTTTTATTCCTTCTTATACAACGCCAGCTCTTTGGACTAGGGGTCATACTTCGGTTGCATTTCACTTTCTTCTGTTATTTGCTCCTGTTATTAATAGACGTCATATCCAGGGCCAGATTTGAATTCTTGTTTGATTCGGATGATGTCCCTCGTCTCATTTGGGATAAGATGCTGTGTTGCATTAATCAATGAAGCACCTCTCCTGGATCTGTAGCTCTGTTTGTGTGGAGATGTTATTCTTAGCTTGTTATCATGACAGATGCATTAGTGTTCTCAGGCTCCTCTAGCAATATCAGCTTGTGTGTGTGTGTGTGTGTGTGTGTGAGTGTGTGATTGGTGTGGTGGGACTCAAGGGAGCAGTACACCTATAAAGACCTTTATCATCCATTCTCAGAAAAAAATGGTACAAAACTGGGACGATAACCTTTAAAAAGCTTCTAATATGTACCATTTGGGTACTAATATACACTTTTGGTACAAATATGTAACTCTAAGGTGTTAAAATGCACTCTTTAGACAAAAAGATGTACCTTTTGAAAGGGTACTGCCACAGTGACAGCTTTTGTACCTTTTTTTTCTGAGTGTCCAAAGGCAAAAGTCTCTAATTATATGTTAAAAACTGCACAGTCCTCGCTTTTAGCGGAATGACAGTCACAATGTTGCGTATATATGCATGTATCCTGTTTGGAAATACATTTGCCTTAATTTGACTTTACAAATCAATGGTCTTATTTAAAAAAAAAATACAATAATAATTATATTTAATATAATATATACAGTATATAGAGTCTAAACGTTCAAAACCTAGTACTGCTTATCTGCAACTTCAGTATCTATATGTATTTTTCTCCATTAAGTGTTTTGCATCAGTATTTTCCATTTCTTTCTTTTAGGGAGTAGGTTCAGGAACGTGCATTGCACTTTTGCTAGTGTGTGTGTGTGTGTGTGTGTGGAGATGCACATGTGTGTTTAAGAGAGAGACAGCGCATATATCCAGATGGTCATTCTGGGCAAGGTTCGGTAATTAACCTTTTAACATCCCCAGCACAACCTCCAGAAGAATCCCCCGTCACTTTATTGGGCTTTGCGCAGTTCTGAATCAATCTGCCGTGCACATCTAATTAGAAACGAGAGCGGGGAGAAAGTGAGCGGGGGAGAGGCCGTTTTACAACATTATTTTGTTTAATTTTGAGTCCAGGCAAAATGGACAATAAGAGAATGAGGTGCGGAGCGCTGCGCTTCTCACTCTTCTTGTCAGATTGCAGCATACGGTCGGATAATGAAATTGCCCGAGCAATGGGCCCCTCTGAAATTGAATTTGCTCCTCTGCATCGTTGCTTTACAGTTCACCTTCGCAAGCATCGCTTTTATAGTCAGATTTAAACATCATCCACCGTCCCGCTACCAGATGGCTGAAACTAATGTGCGTGCTGGCCCCTCGCCTCCTCTCTCTCTCTCTCTCTCTCTCTCTCTCTCTCTCTCCTCCTTCAGCACAGGCTCATTGGGAAAAGGGCTAAGCTGGGACAAATGGGTGTCTTTTGCATCAGTTTGTATGGGACAGCCACGGCGAAACAAGCGAGGATGATCGCCAGCCCGGTGACGGCTGTGTCTCAACCTATAGTGAGCTGCCTATTTAGGGGGTGTTTAAATAGGGCACTTTTTTTGTATTCAAATCAGCCAGACAGAGCGCCACAGAATTAAACGGGTCACACAAACACTTAGACAAGAAGCGGCGCAGTGGCCAAGGGCATTCGTCTCATGCATGCGTATATCGACCATCAAAACCGATCGGAGTGAGAATCTGAAAGATTCCTTTACACTTCCATTATTGCACGATTCATTTACTGTTACATTGTAAAAAAGTAAGTTACCAAGTTCATTTGAGTTAATTCAATGAAGGAGATTGGTTTAATAAATAGAAACTCAAAACATTATGTTATCTGAACCACATTAATTATGTTTAGTTGATTTGACAAAAGATAAAAAGTGTGATAAATCACGAAGAACGTGAAGAATACAGATTTGGATGAAATAAATGCAACTCTTAATGCATTTACTGCCTTCAGCAGTCAAATAATGACATCATATTCAACAGAACAGATGAATCAAATTATTGCAAAAGGTCTTAAATGTGACATTAATGTAAGATAGTAATTGGTCCTACATTTTTTTAATAGCTAAAGCACGTTTTAAGTCTTAACAAGCAAAAAGGAATCCTTTTAAATTTAAAACTAAATAAACCAGATTGTGCATCTTTAAGTAATTTTTAGTTGGACATCATGAATTAATTTAGGCTAGTTCTTTCTGCAGGACTGATTTGTAAGTGTTTTTGAAAGTACTTTTAAAGTCATACTTCTGGTGCTGCTGTGTGTTTTTGATGCACTAAAAAGAACCGACTCATAGAGTCATTCGTTCACGCTCTAGGTTTTTGATTCACTAAAAAGAACCGACTCATAGAGTCATTCGTCCACGCAGCTTTTTGATTCACTAAAAAGAACCGGTTCATCAGAATCAATTGTTCAGGAATCGGACTACGCTTTTAGAGACCTAATAATGCGCGTTTCGTCTACATTTTAAGTGAAGCGAAAGCTTTATAAATCATAAAAAATGAAGCCGGTGTTGAAAAAGAGTCGGTTCTTGGGCTCCGGAACGCAAGCACGCGTCCTGTATGCATGCACGCGCAGCAAGTTGTCCAGTTGCAAGCCAGCAGCAGCTCAATGTGCTGTCTAGGTAGGGAGCACACTAGATTTTCAGCTAGGGTATCGGTAAAACTTGACTGAAACACAGAAAGTGTCCAAATCAGCAAACGCACGCGGCACTTATACGGCCCGCTTTTATGATTTCTCAGCTCACAATTGATCTCTAGGTTTTAATGCATTCATTATTTATTAAAACGAAATTTGCAAGCTAAACATAACACTAAACTAGTTTGCACTTGGGGACTGCACTTAGGAAATTGAATGGGAATTACATTAGAGATGAACATCTGTGCTTGCTCTCCAAAGGTGGATTAGATTAGTTTAACAGTTTTTCCCCTCTCCACCAAGTGCAAGAACATCCAAAAATAAAAAATAGCGCAGAAAGCTCTTGTCCACTAATAATTTTTGCACCGCTAACCAGAGAGTTTCTTCATGCGAATAACCTCATAAAAAGGAGAGAAACATCCCTACTTGCGTTCATGCCAATCGCACTTTAGGAATTGTCAAGTTAAATCATAAAACGCATTACTTGTTCGAAAGCCTGTCATATTTTTTTTTCGTCTCTTGAAGCGATTTGCTTTTTTTAGTCATTAATTTAAAATGTGTCTAATTCCCATCTTTGCCCCAGGCGCGAGCTACCATCACACTGCGCTGCTTTTCAAAGATTCCCTAAAATGCACAATTTGACACCTTTAAGAAGCATGTTTTGTAAATTAATTTGAATTACTTCCTTATTGAATCATTTGATCGATTATGTCGACACTAAATAAATGTGAACTTTAAAACAAAGACAGCACGTACTGCTGCTAACGCACACATTACTACCTTCGCATCCCCTGTCAGGAGCGCGCGCTCCAGTGCGTGACCGCGAGCGCGCGCCCGGTCCATATGGACGGCAGCTCAGCGCCTGTGGCTTCGCCCGAGGCTGCGACGCTCAGCTCGGCCTGGGCACACGAGACACCCCGCTGTCTCATCAAATCTCCTCAGATTGTTGCTTTTCCTTCGGCACACCTTAATGTCAGCCATTAATTATACATCCACCTTTTGGGGGGGTTGTTGTTTTTGCAGATTCACTCTTTCCTTTACCCTTTCAGCACGGTAAATTATGAATTAAGACCATTTGAAACGTCAAGAGGGCCTTCAGTGTTTTTATGATGACAGCCTATGTGAACGCCTGTCGTATCTCATATTCAGCTTTTAAACGGGCTGTCATGATTTGAAACGTAGCAGTCTCCTCTTCTGTTATTGTTTTTTTTAAATTAATTTTTAATCGAAACAAACTAACATAACATATACAAACAAGCTGATAGCGCTGTATATAACAATTTATATAGGCCTACATATTAGTGATGTCAAAAAAAGTATCAGGTTTCAGCAAAAAATTCCACCATTGATAATAACTACTAGTATCAGTGATTTCTGAAAATTCAGCTTTACATCAAATAAATAAATTATATTTTAATGTATATTAAAACAGTAAACCATTATTTGAAATTACAATAATATCTCACAATATTATGTTTTTTTCTGTATTTTTGATCAAATAAATGCATGCTTGATTTCAAAAACATTAAAAATTGTAATGTTTCCAAACTTTTGACCGAATATATGAATGTATTTGTACACCGTAAAAAAATATTGTCGGTTGAACTTAAAAAATTAAGTAACCTGGTTGCCTTAAAATTTTAAGTTGATTGAAATGGAAAAAGTGAGTTAATACAATGAAAGAGATTGATTTAATCATCAGAAAGTTGATTTGACAAAAGAAAAAAATGTTGTGATAACAAATCTTGAAAATATTTTTTTTACTGTGTATATATGAGTGTGTGTGTAATTTTTTTTTTTTTTTTTAAAGTAATACACATCTTTTAAAATAAATACTTGTGTACTGCTACATTCGATGGATTTGGACTGTAGTTTTTGGGCCACCATGCATGTAAGATGGGTGGATAAAGACAAGCAGGCGTCTGGTCTTCCAGACCGACACTTCTGTCCATCGACGTCTTACTGCGAACATGCTTGTGACGCGAGAGCGCTTAACTGCTAACGGGCTCTTAAGAAAACAACTTGTGGCCATGTGAGTTCTCATTAATGTTGGCGGGTGCCTGTTCCAAGCCACAGCGCTTTAATAACTAGCCCCATGCGTAACCAATGAATTAGAGGCAAAGCAAAGACACATGTGGTCAATTAGTGATGGAAAGGCGCTACTAGAATCTTTTTGGGCGCGGAAATCACGAAAACAAACGAAGAAGCCTGAATCAGATCCGCATTTTACCAAGTTAGCTCAGCGTGTGGATATAGGGATGAGGAATAGCAGGTGTTCACTGATGTGCGCAAGAGGTTAAAGCGGACAGATGGATATGGCCTGTCAAGGATCTCACAAGAGGAAAAATGACACTTCCCGCTCACCGTCCGCAGAGTTACGGCAGAGAACAGTGTCATTTTGACTTTGGGAAAGTCTCCTCCTGAGCTTAATGACACATCTGCAGCCAGGCTATATTTATTACAGTCATGTAGAATAAAATTGATTGTCTCCTAAAATTAATTTTTGCTTTGCCTCTAGCAGTGCTTTAATGGAGGACACTAGGCCCCGCGCAAGAGTATTGTTTAATCACATTAGTATCACAGCCCTCAGGACAGCGGAGATAATTGTACAAACGAACATCGAAATATGTATCTCTAACTCTTATGATTGAATTATGCAAATGACTTATCTCCTGCCCTTCCAAGCACTAATCATCTAATTAGGACTGATGTTTTAAATGCTTGTTTTTTTTCCTCTCTTTCGGATGGGGATCCGGCGGGGAGAAGCAGGAAGCAGAAAATTGAATGTGACACTGAAATCGGCAAAGTAGTTTGTACCGGAAGAGCTGGTGTTTTCTCCCCCCTCTGCCCCGCCATTGTCAAGAGAAGGCGATTAGCGAGTATTTTAAACATAAGCCCCATCTAATCCATTTTCAGGAGTTCATCATTTTTTCTGCCACTTTAATAGTTTGGTTTAACGCTCGCTCGCGTGGAGGGGACTAAAGCTGGTCAAAGAAGCGCTAACTAGCATCCCAATTATGGCGATTAATATTTCATGACGTGTTCCTGCGAGCTAGCAGCTGTTGATCCGCTCGCGCGAAGCGTTTTGCGTGCCAGAACCGAGAGGTTATGGTAATGACGGGCGAGCTCGAGTGAGTCTTGGAATCCCGTTTCGAAGATGACAAAGTCGTGCGTTTCCCTGCTCGGAAGAGTGTTTGCAGTTGTCTCCCACATCTGGAGGCCATAATTTGCCGCATTAACCCCCTTCTATCTGGCTTTGGCTGATGGGTTCACCTGAAGAGCACAATGCCCTGTTAGTTCCCTCAAGGGTGTCTTGCTTGGAAATGAACATTGATGACGTTGTTAAAATCTGGTGATTTTTCACTTTCTAACTTTCTTACATAGTTTGTGTGTGTGTGTGTGTGTGTGTGTGCATCAAACAAATCTGCTCGTTTTACACTGTGCATCACTGTTCTCCTACAAAAGTGCCTTAATCGATTCGTAGTTGTATTTTCCATTATTGTAAATAAAAAAACCTAAGTAACTATATATTTTTTAAAAAATATATATATTTTTAATTCCATATATATTTTTTTTAATTCAATATATTATTTTAATTCAATAAATATATTTTTAATTCAATATATATTTTAATTCATTGAATATTTAATTATTTTTAGCATGATTTTAATTATTTATAATTTAATTATTTAATTATTAGCATACTTTTTTATTTTTAATTGTATTTATTTATTTGTTTATTTATTTTGGATAAATATGCACAAGAGGTCAAGCAATTGAGTTTTGTAGAATATAAATGTAATATATATTCGGCTTTCAAATGATTAATCGCGATTAATCACATGCTAAATAAAAGTTTGTGTTTACATAATATATGTGGGTTCACTGTGTATAATTATTTTGTATATATATAAACACACACACATGCATGTATATTTAAGAAAAAAATATTATTTATATATAATATAAATT
This sequence comes from Pimephales promelas, assembly GCF_988280905.1. Lineage (NCBI taxonomy): Eukaryota > Metazoa > Chordata > Actinopteri > Cypriniformes > Leuciscidae > Pimephales > Pimephales promelas. The sequence continues at coordinate 30,419,791 of NC_142787.1, forward strand.
ATATATAAATCTATATACATGAAAATATTTCTTAAATATATACAAGCATGTGTGTGTGTATTTATATATAAAATAATTATACACAGTGCACCCACATATATTATGTAAACACAAAATTTTATTTTGGATGCGATTAATCGCAATTAATCATTTGACTGCCAATATTGGAATATAAATTCAATATAATTATTTAAATACTTGTACTTATTAAATTTTTTTTTTTAATAAAAAATATCATAATTTTATTGATTGATCGATTAAGCTGCTTTGATGCAATCTATATTGTGAAAAGCGCTATATAAATATACTTGACTTGACTGACCGATTGTTGACAGGCCTACTAATGTCAAACGTAGAAACATCTGTTTGCTCCGGATTATTAAAAGGAGAAATAAAGATGAAAGCAAGGTGGAATGTAAGGAGAGAAAGGGTCAGGCAGGGTGTGTGTGAGTGTGTGTGAGTGTTTGTGAGTCTCTTTCTGTGTCTGGGTTAAATCAAGAAAAGCCCTGGGTATGCGGTGACATCATGGCCGGTTTGGTGCTCTCATCGGATCTGTAAGGGATTCATTCTGTCTCTATCTGCCCCGGGGCGGCCCAGCTCCAATTACCACCCCACACACACACACACACACACCCTTCTGCGTACCGCCATCCGGAAGTCTGCAGAATAAGCCTATAAGTATAAAACTTAAAATCCACCCAGGAGCGATGCTCTCTTCACATCATGCACGTGGAAATGTAGATCATATTACACAAAAAACACAATTATTTTAGACAAATGCAGAGGATATGGGTACCTTATGATGGAAGATAGTTGCCAAATGTTTTATAAGTATCATGTGACCTCCACCTGGAACATGCCACATGACTGTCATTCAGTCCTTTAACAGGTCCAGGATTTTCCTTAGACCCACTGTAAATATACTATGCATGTATATTGTATACGTACATGCAATTGTGTATGTATATGTGTGTGTGTGTGTGTGTGTGTGTATATATATATATATATATATATATATATATATATAATATACATATATGTGTGTGTATAAATGTGTGATTAAATATTGACTTTTTTTAGATGACTGTTATACGTTATTAGTTCGAACATGTCTGGAATGTATGCATAAGTGAGAGTAACCTGGGTCTTAATTATTTTTTAATTATAATTTTGATTTGATATATTTCAATCACTTGATTATCAGGAAAAATACTGTACATGGTTATATTATACAGATATATACTCAAAAAAAGGTACAAAAGCTGTCACTGGGGCTGTACCTAAAAGTACCTAAAGGGTGCATATTGGTACATTAATGGTACATATTACCACCTAAAAATATATATACATATTAGCACCTAAAACATACATATTAGCACCTAAAATGTACATATTGGCACCTAATATGTACATATTCGCACCTGAAATGTACATATTAGCACCTAAAATGTACATATTGTACATATTGGCACCTGAAATGTACATATTAGCACCTAACATGTACATATAATAGTATCTAAAATGTACATATTGGCACCTAAAATGTACTTATTAGCACCTAACATGTACATATTCACACCTAAAATGCACATATTGGCACCTAAAATGTACATATTCGCACCTAAAATGTACATATTCGCACCTGAAATGTACATATTACCACCTAAAATATACATATTAGCACCTAACATGTACATATTAGTATCTAAAATGTACATATTGGCACCTAAAATGTACTTATTAGCACCTAACATGTACATATTCGCACCTAAAATGTACATATTAGGGCCTAAAATGGACAAAAGTTTACCGTTTGAAAAGGTACAGCCCCAGTGACAGCTTTCGTACCTCTTTTCTGAGAGTGTATATAATTCTGAGAGTATATAATTTTTTTTTTTAAATAAATAAAAATAACTTGTGATGTATATAAGCACAATATAAAATGACTCATTAACATAATGAATGATTTCAGTCAGATCACCAGGTCTGCATATATGGCTGTTTTGAGTTCAGCTCATCCAATCAGAATTGAGATTTGAAATATTTATATATAAGTGAAGCAGATGAGCAACGCACACCTCGTCCAAGACAACAGCAAATATTCAATCTGCTTCAGTTTGCATTCGCAGATTCGATGTGAATCTTGGGCATGCTCAATAACAGTTGGTTTATGTGTTTTCCATTCTCCCGTGCCCTCTAAATATGAAGATTTCCGTTAACAGCGGCCCTGGACCTGATTGGAAACATGTTAAGCATGCAGACTGTAAATTGGAACCACACTAAAGCAGGTTGTGTGCTTGTTTATTCACCATTACAATGTCTGTGTCCTAATGCCTCGCGGTCAGAGACGTCCAATCAGAGAGCTGGATAAAGACCACACCCTAATAATATCAACTTTTACAGTCCTGTAGGTTAGTAAATACCATACATGTCGCAACATTTTTACAATCGGAGCGCATTTGTAGCTTGAATCAACTGTGTGTTTGTGTGTATGGTTGGGTGGGTTGATGTGCATCTGTGTGTGTCTGAAACTGTGTAAATATTGTGTCTGTCAGTAGCAATGGGTGTCATTTGTGTGTGTGAGTGTGTGGGGGGTGGGGTGTTCCTCTGATGAAAACAATCAGGCCCTGTGTGGTTTCATTACAGGGTAATGTCTCGCCAGATTGTTACGGATAGTTAAAATGAAATGAAGTGAATTAGGGAAACAAGGGGGAGAGCATGCACAACGCTTTATTGCTTTCTTTTGAAGACACACTGACAATGATCTGCCTTCAGTTTAGTGCATGTATCAGATAACATATCAAAAACTGCCTCTGAGTGTGTGTGTGTGTGTGTAAAGGTAAAGCTTGTGGCGCGTCTTGTGCTGCATTCTTGTCAAGTGAAGGATACGTTGTCTTTCACTTTCTTGTCTCCATGTGGACACGTGTGTGTGTGTTAAACGAATTTTTATATCAGTTCTTTCTGACTTTTGGCCCATATTTGAATAATTTGATGCTATTATCATCATATATTAAGGGTTTTTCAAATATTTTGATGACCAGGACCCCTCAAAAGGGGGCAAAATATAAAGGCAACTTAAACTGTGAGAAAAGTAGTCATTCTAAATTATATATTATAAACACTAGGGCTGTCAAACGATTAATCGCGATTAATCGCATCCAAAATAAAAGTTTGTGTTTACATAATATATGTGGGTGCATTGTGTATAATTATTTTGTATATATATAAATACACACACATGCATGTATATTTAAGAAAAAATTATTAATAATATATAATAAAAATAATATATAATAATATATATAATAAAATATATAATCAAAATTATATATAAATATTATTTATATATAAAATATTTATATATTATATATAAATCTATATACATGGAAATATTTCTTAAAGCATGTGTGTGTATTTATATATATATATATATATATAAAATAATTATACACAGTGCACCCACATATATTATGTAAACACAAACTTTTATTTTTGGATGCGATTAATCGTTTGACAGCCCTAATAAACGCATGTTGTTAGCCAAATTAAATAATCTGCTGTTATTTTGTTACCGTACTGAATTATCTGAAAAAATATAAATTATAAAATAAAAATTTGCTTTTATAATTTGCTTTGACAATCCTAAAAATAAATTTTGGAAAAAATATTTTAATTTTTTATTTTCACATATAAAAAAATAAATAAAATTACACCTTCCACTTTAAAAACTCCTACTTTAATTAAATTCATATTATAATAAATGGAAATCAGCAAATATAAGTTCTGTTAAAATATGATTTAAGTGTGAAACTTACATTAACACTTTAACAAATAGTCCCATGCAATTTTAATAATCGATTAATCTGTGGGTGATCGCTTTAAAAATTTGGCTATTAAAAAAAAACGGAGCAAATTTCGGAAAATTTTAATTGAGCAAATTTCGATGTAAATAAAACCATTGTGACATAAATTGTCGCATTTAATCAAATGTGAAACGATTAATGTCGATTTACAGTACATGCAAATTTATTCTGCTTGTTTTTGATGAACGACGTCGAATGTGTGCAGAAAAAATGATGACCCAACTTGATTCTTGAAGGTCATTAGCAATTTTATGTCAACTTAATTTGATCAAGTAGCGTTAAATGTTTTGTTTGTGAGTTTACGATCAGATTAACTGTAATTGAGCCGAATCCAATGGTAGTTTACTGCTTTTTTCCTCTTATCTTTTTCACTGTGCTGTAACTCAACAGTACACACACTCTTCCTGGCTTTTCCCATGGTGCCTCAGTGTGAGATTGCAGTGTGAGGGATGGCAGGCACACCTGACCCGTCTGTTCCACAGGGGCTTATGGGTAATGGATGGGTCAGAGCTTTTTTTGATGTTTTATTGAAAGATCACCACGGCTGTCCTGGCTTTCGCCTGACTATAAATCAGGGTCCTCTGTGGCCGGCTGGACTGTCCAGAGTGTGGTTTATGTCAGCCGGGGCAGGAAGGGCCTCCGATCCCATCACTCCACCTCACCTATATCACCCACACACACACACACACACACACACACACACAACCTCACCGGTGGGACCCCTAAACAACTGTCTGTCAGACATACAGAACACACAGGTATCAGTCGCTTTGATGTTTGCATGATATATTATATAAAGGTAGCAAAGTATTTTTGTGTTTTAGCACCTGATTACTATGTCTAGGATACTGTCAGAGTTCACAAGATACATCAACCAATCATTAAGATCAATAGAAATCGCTAATAATCGGTGGACAAGAATGTGTTTTGATTATGTGCTCTTTATACTGTAGAGGTATGTTAATTACAGTACTAGATCTATAATGTTTTAAGGATGGACCAAATGTAAAATATCATGCTTTTTGCTAATAGCTTTTAGACTTTTTGTACTCGTCTAATCGATTAATCGAAGCAAAAGCAGCTTAACCTGATTAGTTGCAGCCCTTTATCAAAAGTTATACGTTTAAAGGAGTAGTTCACTTTTGAAAAAACTTTTGCTGATAATTTACTCGCCCCCATGTCATCCAAGATGTCCATGTCTTTCTTTCTTCAGTCGAAAAGAAATTAAGGTTTTTGATGAATTTTTCAATGGGAACCAAACGGTTCAAGGTCCAAAAGACAGTTTCAGTGCAAACTGCAAACTGTTCAAAATGCTTTTGAACGATGAATAAGGGTCTTATCAAGCGAAACGATCGCTCATTTAATAAATAAATATCAAAATTTAAGTTTTATAAGCTCAAATGCTCGCCTTCCTCTGTTCTGTGACGCACGTTCGTGACTCTCCTGTTCGAACTCGTTCATCAAAATGAACGAATCTCATTCAACGAACGAAACGAACAAATTGACTCTGAAAAAGATTCGTTCATTTTGATGAACGAGTTCGAACAGGAGAGTCACGAACGCGCGTCACAGAACAGAGGAAGGCGAGCATTTGAGCTTATAAAACTTAAACTTTGTTATTTATTTATTAAATGATCGATCGTTTCGCTTGATAAGACCCTTATTCATCGTCTGGAATCGTTTAAAGCCATTTAAACAGTTTGCACTGAAACTGTCTTTTGGACCTTGAACCGTTTGGACCCCATTGAAGTCCATTATATGGAGAAAATGCTGGAATGTTTTCATCAAAAACCTTAATTTCTTTTCGACTGAAGAAAGAAAGACATGGACATCTTGGATGACATGGGGTTGAGTAAATTATCAGCAAAAGTTTTTTTTTTTTAAAGTGAACTACTCCTTTTTAAGAACAAATTCTATAAATTCTACAGAATTGAAATAACTGTCTCTTGTACTTTTGTTTCTTGATCAACTGTCTCTTTCTGTGCTGACAGAATCTCCAGCGTTTGTTTGTTTTAGAGTGCTGACGCTGCACAAACGGTGTGTTTTCTCACCACTCTCCCTTAATATCGCTGTTAATGAGTAAGTTGATGTAGTTGAACGTTTAGTTAATAAATATGTCAGACTTTTACCTCTCTCTCTCCCTCCCTCCTTCCACTCCTTGTCTCTCTCGCAGTTTCCCAGGCTCGGCTAGAAATCGCAATTAGTTTTAGATTTACGCTACGATGACAGACAGTGGTATATAAATAGAGGTTAAACACACAATTTACATATTAATTTCATGATTCATTTAATCAATGATTTATGTGGATATAGATTGCTTTTAATCCGCCTCTCAGCGGCAACGTTTGCTCTCTCGCTCCCGCTCTTCTCCGCTCTTCGCCGAGCATGACAGAATAGAGTGCCGAGCTCTTTCTTTTCCTCCCTCTATCTCTCTCTCTCTTTCCTCTGAGCTGTTCAGTGGCTCGGAGAGGAATGCGAACGGAGGGGCTCCAAACGGCGCTCCTAATTGGTTTAATTTTTCAGTGCGTGCACCGAACCTGACACTCGTTTACTGCGCGCCGCTGTATCTCCTTTCTCTCTCACTCTCTCTTTCCCCATCTCTCTCTCTCTCTCTCTCTCCATTAATAAAAGGGTAATAATCGCTCCGGTTAAAGGGATGGTAATGAGAGCAGTGGTTATGGTGATTGGTGGCGGCGGTTGTGTATTCATAACAGATCTCTCATACTGAGGCAAGAAGGCTGTAATTGAGCCATGATTGAGACACATACGCTCCTCTCTGCCGCGGGACCAGTGGGAACGCCGGAGAACTGAACCAAAACGCATCCAAAGGCGCCAAGCAAGGCTGTAAAGTTTCAGACAATGCTACTTACAATACACTGATAAAACTGATGACTTTGTGGTGAAGTAAATACTTCAGAAAAAAACAATGCAATTTACATGGAAAACGTTAGTTCAGGCTAGAATAAAAAAAATTAATAAGTAAATTCGATATTAGTAGCTTATGGAAGCTTGTTTCCATCACAGAATGAAAAATAAAAAAGGTAATTGCGACTTTTTATCTCACGATTCTGACTTTTTCTCTCACAATTGTGAGATTTAAAGTCAGAATTGTGAGATATAAAGTCAGAATTGTGAGATTTAAAGTCGCAATTGCGTGACAGTCAGAATTGATTGATATAAAGTCAGAATTGAATAATATAAAGTCAGAATTGTGAGATATAAAGTCAGAATTGCGAGATATAAAGTCAGAATTGCGATAAAGTCAGAATTGCGAGATATAAAGTCAGAATTGATTGATATAAAGTCAGAATTGCGAGATATAAAGTCAGAATTGCGAGATATAAAGTCAGAATTGATTGATATAAAGTCAGAATTGCAAGATATAAAGTCAGAATTGCGAGATATAAAGTCAGAATTGATTGATATAAAGTCAGAATTGCGAGATATAAAGTCAGAATTGCGAGATATAAAGTCAGAATTGAATAATATAAAGTCAGAATTGTGAGATATAAAGTCAGAATTGTGAGATATAAAGTCAGAATTGCGATAAAGTCAGAATTGCGAGATATAAAGTCAGAATTGATTGATATAAAGTCAGAATTGCGAGATATAAAGTCAGAATTGCGACAAAGTCAGAATTGCGAGATATAAAGTCGCAATTGCGAGATATAAAGTCGCAATTGCGAGATATAAAGTCAAAATTGCTAGATATAAAGTCAGAATTGATTGAGTCAAAATTGCGTGATAGTCAGAATTGCGAGATATAAAGTCAGAATTGCTTGATATAAAGTCGCAATTGCGAGATATAAAGTCAGAATTGCGAGATATAAAGTCAAAATTGCAAGATATAAAGTCAGAATTGATTGATAAAAAGTCAGAATTAACTGAGTCAGAATTGCGAGATATAAAGTCAGAATTGATTGATATAAAGTCCGAATTAATTGAGTCCGAATTGCGAGATATAAAGTCAGAACTTGGGTACTAATAAAAGTTGTCTCAGCCAATGGAATCACTTCTGAAGGTATACACATTAGCATACTTAATAAGTACCTATTTCAGTTCAAATCTATATCTGTTTTGATGGCCTGTATATTCTTTAGACATGAATTTGGCGTAGTTTTCTTTTCAAGCGTTACAATAACACACCCACTTTGTATTCAAGACATTTTAACATCTGTCCCCAGCATACCGTTCACACTTTATTCTCTTATCATATCCTACATTTGGATGACAAATATGTGCAGTACATCCAAATGACAATCACTGGGGGGAAAAAACATGTTACTTAAGTGTTTTATCAGAGGATTCAGACAAACAGAGCCTTTTTCCAAAGTCGTAAATGAAGATTAAAGCTCATGTTGGCGGAGAAGAGACAAATTGGGATGATTTATTGGAGCTGACATGGACGTGTCACTAAAGGGGGGGACCGGAATAAGAGAGAAAGAGAACGAGTGGGGGAGGAAAGGTAGCTGTTGGAGATAGCTGTTCATCTCGAGGAAGGTAAATAATGGTCTTTAATTATTTGCTGGCGGAGCTGTTGAAAGCTCGGGCTGATACTGTCATTGGGACGACGCAGCTGGTGTGACGTGTGGTTAGGAATGTTAAAGGTGATAATGGTGTGTGTGTGTGAGAGAAAGAGCATCGAGGGAATGTATCTCCATATGCGTATGTGTGTGTGAATGATGGCTTTGCATGTAATAAAAACACACTGGAATCAAGCGGCAGGTAATGGGGCTGTGTTAACCTCCATCCATTTAAGAAGAGCCCCGGGTCCATTGATTGGACGCCCATCAGCCACATATAAATCCATCAGTTCAATCAATAAATGACTCACGATTGAATTGCATCATCATTAGTGTTTATGACACGCCATCTCTCCTCATTTACCCTGAACAAAAGCGCTGGAAATTGACGTATTCAATTGTGACATCATAGGGTAGGCCAAATCTATTGCATGCATTTTGCTTGCTTTACCTTGATTTTTGAAGTATGCGATATATATATCTATGTAACACACCACTTAACACTTAACCAACTAGCAGTTAGTTAGGGGTAATCAGACTTACTTTTTGGTATTAAATTATACCATGTTTATGTAACTGACATAAAAAAGTTATGAGAGGTTTAAAAGAAAACTTGTAAAATTATTCTTATCAGTTTATGCAACTGGCTCCTGTTTGATTAAATAGCACAGACGGTATTTTATTTAATTTAATTATTTAATTTTTATTTTATTTATTTATTTTATTTTATTTATTTTTTAAATTATTTTTTATTTTATAAAACGCATCACTTTGCTTCAGAAGGCCTTTATTAAACTTCATTATGCAACTGGCTCCTGTTTAATTAAATAGCACAGACGGTATTTTATTTAATTTTATTTTTAATTTTATTTTATTATTTAATTTTTATTTTATTTATTTATTTTTTTAATTATTTTTTATTTTATAAAACGCATCACTTCGCTTCAGAAGGCCTTTATTAAACTTTATTATGCAACTGGCTCCTGTTTAATTAAATAGCACAGACAGTTTTTTATTGTATTGTTTTTTATTTTATTTATTTATTTTTTATTTGATAAAACGCATCACTTCGCTTCAGAAGGCCTTTATTAACCCCCTGATGGATGGATGCACTTTTTTGGGCTTCAAAAACTGCGGCTCTTTTCACTCCTATTATAACTTATTAATAAAGCCTAACTCTGATTATGTTTGGCAAAAAGAAGGAACATATAGATAGGATGAATTATGGGATGATTTAATTTTTTGGGTGACCTAACCCTTTAACCTTTGCATAGCCAGTATCAGCAAATTCATTGCACAATACTTTCCATACATTACGCAACACTCGCTGCTGTCACTATGCAGCCTTATCAATGTCAAATGTTTAAGTCATACAATTATTTTTAGTCTGAATTATTGAGAAAACTGGAAGAAGTGACTTCCCAAACAGTGGGAACAAGTGTGACTTGATGACATGAGTGATAACTTCTGGTTCAACCAATGGGAGGAGTCTGGGACGGGATCATGTGACTATAGGGGGCAGTGATTGGAGTGTTTAGAAAACCAGTTTGATGACAAACATACGCTTGTGATGCGTAATGCACATTTTACCTTCATGAAACGACATCATCAGCATATTTGGATATTGTTTGTGGATTACTATATACAGTTTGCATGCTGTGAGTGTATGTTTCGTAAACTGACCACTCTGCAGAAAGAAGGACCCTCTACACCAGTGATTTTCCACACTGGCACCAGGCATGCCAGCATGGGCGCCGCCTGCGAGTCAGAAGAGAGCTGTTTGCACACCCTCACCTGCCGTAAAACCCAACCGCAGACACGACCCACCTTTTACGAGCCTCGCGCAGCTCGTAACGCACACCGGCTACACACGGGAACGCAAGTGTGCGCGTGCTTTTTTGGCAAATGTGCATCCTGGGATGCTCGCACGACCGTGCTAATATCTCTCGTAACCATTTCAGCTCATTAATTTTCCCCTCAAAGTTTCCTTCGGTCGCCCCTGCGCAGGGTGTGTGTGTGCCTCTTTTATATTCAGAGTGTGTCGAGCCGTTTGGATGAGGAGAGCTCTCTGAATAGACAGTGCAGAGTTGAATAACTCTAAAAGAGGACTGATGCGTTTGGAAACATATGAAGTGGAGTGATCTGGTGTTAACTTTATCTGATCTAGCGTACAATCGTTTATCTCCGTGTCCCAGTCAGACATGTGGAGACTATGAAAGCTTGCTGCATAAACTGTCAATGCATCTCAAACTTTCAGAGATGCATCGAAGCTTTTTAGCAAGCTGGACTTCCAGAGAGGTATTGGTTAACGTGAATTGGTCTTTTTCAGGATGTCTCAAACACCATGAAATGCATCAACTAATGTGTATGCACATACATTCATGAGAGTCTCAGCACGTCACAATCAGCTCAATAATGTTGAATCTGCCTGATATCATGCCTTACAGATACACTCTTTCTCAGGGATGCGCCGATAAACATGAATCCGTCTAAAATCTCATATGCGCACGCACTCTGTGATCGCGTCACAAACACCCAGATATGCATCAGGTAGCATGAATCACCCTGAATTGTCATACACAAACACTTTTTCAGCATTTCACCCGAGGTACACCCGAGGTCATCAAGTCATTCGAATCATCGGACATTTTTCACGCATACAAATACTTTTTTTCTACTGCATTTTATGGAAGCTTGTTTCCGCCACTGAATAAAAAAAGGAAAAAAATAATTGCGACTTTTTTTATCTCACAATTGCGGAAAAGTCAGAATTGTGAGATATAAAGTCAGAATTACGTGATATAAATTGTGAGATATAAAGTCAGAATTGCGAGATATAAAGTCAAAATTGCGAGATATAAAGTCAGAATTGATTGATATAAAGTCAGAATTGCGAGATATAAAGTCAGAATTGTAAGTTATAAATTGCGTGATATAAAGTCAGAATTACAAGATATAAAGTCAGAATTGCGAGATATAAAGTCAAAATTGCGAGATATAAAGTCAGAATTGATTGATATAAAGTCAGAATTACGTGATATAAATTGCGAGATATGAAGTCAGAATTGTGTGATATAAGGTCAGAATTGTAAGTTATAAATTGCGTGATATAAAGTCAGAATTGCGAGATATAAAGTCAGAATTGATTGATATAAAGTCAGAATTGATTGATATAAAGTCAGAATTACAAGGTATAAAGTCAGAATTGCGAGATATAAAGTCAGAATTGTAAGTTATAAATTGCATGATATAAAGTCAGAATTACATGATATAAATTGCGTGATATAAAGTCAGAATTGCGAGATATAAAGTCAGAATTGTGTGATATAAATTGCGTGATATAAAGTCAGAATTGCGAGATATAAAGTCAGAATTGTGTGATATAAATTGCGAGATATAAAGTCAGAATTGTGTGATATAAAGTCAGAATTCCATGATATAAATTGCGAGATATAAAGTCAGAATTGCGAGATATAAAGTCAGAATTGCGAGATATAAAGTCAGAATTGTGTGATATAAATTGCGAGATATAAAGTCAGAATTCCATGATATAAATTGCGAGATATAAAGTCAGAATTGCGAGATATAAAGTCAGAATTGCGAGATATAAAGTCAGAATTGCGAGATATAAAGTCAGAATTGTGAGTTATAAATTGCGTGATATAAAGTCAGAATTACATGATATAAATTGTGAGATATAAAGTCAGAATTGCATGATATAAAGTCGCAATTTTTTTCTCACAATTGCGAGTTTACATCTCGCAATTCTGACTTTATAACACATAATTGCGAGTTAATTTGTCGAAATTCTGACATTTTTTCTCAGAATTGTGAGATATAAACTCTTTTGCGACTTATCAGGCCAATTCTAAGGTGAAAAAAAGACTAGCTTTTTTCCCCCCTCAGAATAGTTCAAATCTCACAATTCTGACTTTCCATCTCGCAATTCTGAGTTTTTTGCGAGATGGAATTGCGAGAAGTAAATTCGCAAAAAGTCAGAATTGCGAGATAAAGAGTCGCAATTACCTTTTATATTTTTCATTCTATGGTGGAAACAAGCTTCCATAGCATTTTGCAAACTTAGTGATGATAAAAAATGTCTTGGCAATTTTTTTTCAGTACATTGAGATGCACCAAGTAACGTGACTCATTTAAAATCTTTTGCATGCATACACATTACACACATTTTTTACCGCGCGTCAGAATCATCCGGTTATGTGAATCGGGTTTTAAATGTCTAACACCAACGTGCTTTTCAGCATCTCACAAACAAACACTATGCATCATATATAAGATGAATCAGGTTGAAATGTCTTGCACATACTCCTGCTGTTCACAAACTGTTTGAGACACATCAGGCAACATATGAATCAATCTTCATAGCTAATGCATATGTACGTTGTGTTGTGCTCGCACCTTCTCGACCAACTCCAGCGCACACGCTCGGCAATTGAAGGACACCAGAGTCATAAACATATACATACGCGGCATCACGCGCTGACACATTCCTATTGCATGGGAATGAAAGCGTGTGTATTTGAGCAGAAGCGCATGGTAAAATGGGCTGGTGAAGAAGCGGGTCAGGGTTAGTGTATACGCAAGGTCACGTTTAAAACACACGGGTTGGAAGGGCCCATAAATCAGCCTGCGCATACGGCTGCCCTCCGCACTGCCTGATTTAACACCTGCGCCCAGACCTTCCCTGTCAGGCCCGGCATTCTTTATTACCCGCCTCTGCTCACTATAGCAGCAGCGCAGATAGAGTTCACCTTTGAAAGAGCTGCAGTAACTCTCTCTCTCTCTCGCTGGTGTGCTATCTATCTCCTTTCTCTTTTCCTCTCTGCCCTATGGTCACAGTTCAGGGAGTGGGCAGATATGTGAAGGTAGAAGGGGAGACGGTCACGTTCAGGAAATTGACCATTTAATGCTTCCTTTTTGTAAAACCAAAAACCCAACGCGACTGTGCCCGCGCATTGAATGCATGTGCGGTCTTGAACTGTTATTTGAAAGTTATTGTTTAGTATCGTTTGTGTTGTGTTTCCCCCCTTTGCAATATTGAGAAGAAAAGTTTACATTTTATCATTTACACATGGTCAAATATGGACAGACCCAAAAGTTGGGTTAAAAATTTAATCAAAATAAATTACAGTTGAAAGTGAAAGTTGAAGTTGGGTTAAAAATGACATTTTTTACCCAACATTTGGGTTTGTCCATATTGGACCCAAATTTGGGTTGAAACAACCCAGCATTTTGTAGAGTTTATTCACCCAAACATTCATGAACTTAAAAATGATTTATGAGTTTTCTCCTTGATTTCTGTAATAGTAGAAAGGGAAAAGAATATGTAATACACTTTATTTAAACACTTTAACATCCACTCTAAAAAATGCTGGGTTGTTTCAACCCAAATTTGGGTCAAATATGGACAAACCCAAATGTTGGGTTAAAAATGTAAAAAAAAACAAAAAACAAATTACAGTTGAAAGTGAAAGTTGAAGTTGGGTTAAAAATGACATTTTTACCCAAGATTTGGTTTTTTTTCCATATTTGACCCGAATTTGGGTTGAAACAACCCAGCATTTTTTAGAGTTTATTGACCCAAACATTCATGAACTTAAAAATGATTTATGAGTTTTCTCCTTGATTCCATTTGTTTTCTGTTATAGTAGAAAGGGAAAAGAATATACAATACACTCTATTTAAACACTTCACTCTAAAAAAAATGCTGGGTTGTTTCAACCCAAATTTGGGTCAAATATGGACAAACCCAAATGTTGGGTTAAAAATGCAAAAATGCAGTTGAAAGTGAAAGTTAAAGTTGGGTTAAATTTTTAAATGACATTTTTAACCCAACATTTGGGTTTGTCCATATTTGACCCAAATTTGGGTTGAAACAACCCAACATTTTTTAGAGTGTAGCAGGTGCTTTTATCCATGTGAGGGATACAGCAAGCGATTCATTCTGGACAGGTCTGGACGCCAAAAGAAGCTTTCATTGGCCATCATAGTTTGTCAAGTTTAGGAGCGTGAAAATGTCCCTACCTTAACAAACCGGTGTGTAAAACTCTTGGACGTATTTTAAAGAGTCTCCGCGAACTTTACATACTTTAAATCCAGTGTTTAGTTGATTATGGTTAGCACTCATTGTCTCAATTGTAAGCATGACAGCGTTTTTGGCATTATAGCATCTTTGTTTCCAGGCGGACCGTTAAAGAACGCTAAAAACATGTTTCCGGACATCCTGTAGAATTCATCCAATCAGATGACAACTTTGAAGTGTTTCCAGTAAAGTGTGCCATCAGACGTTCAGCCCAACGCATTCTCATCCCAGGGTGTCATATAGTGATAGTGACGGTATACATCCAACACACATGGCACCCTTTAGCCTCAATATAACATGCTTCGGTTATGGGTAGGTTTAGGTCTGGGGTAGGTTTAGGGTTAGACCACTAGGAGGCGCCTTCTGGCCCATATATATCTGCGTCTCATATTGACGCTAAAGAGTGCCATGTGCGCTGGATGTATATACTGTATATCTATATGACGCCTTGGGAAGGGGCTGTTTAGCCAGCGGTCCGTGCGTGACGTCACGTCTGAGGACTGAGGCTAGGAAGGAAGTGCAAACCTGTATGATTGTGCTGCCCTTGCAATGGTTATCAAAGATTGCCTGGGATTATTGTTGATGAACATACTGTAGCTGGATGGTGAAATTATGCTGTAGAGTCAGTGACAGGGTAGACGAGAAGCTCTGTCTTTGCTAGTTTGAGCTGTAGGTAACGTTCTTTCATCCATCCAGGCAGTCTGAGATACCGTCGGATCGTCCGGTTGAAATGAAAACTATAGTTCAACCTGCATTTGCACATGCATTTTGACATCTGATATTCTACACAAAACAGTTTGAATGTATATTATGCATGTATGGGGTTCTATATATGAAGCATAGGGTTCTTTACTCGACTCCAAAGAACCTTTTATGCTAAAAAAGGTTCTATAATGACAAGAAAGAACCCTTCTTTATAGGCTATTAATCATTCATATATTACATTACTCTGCAACATTATGTAGTTGTAATTAAATTATTGTTTATTAAACTGTTAACTCTTAATATCACATTGATTTTTGGAGGAGAAAAACTGAAATGGCACTCTTCGTGTGATATTGATTACATAAAATGGTAAATATACATCTTGAATTTTGTTGATCATTCACATGCATTCATAAATAAATTTTAGGGTCTTGATGTTTGTCAATAATATGAAATATTTAATCCGGAAAGGACAAAACAAATGATAATGAATGTACCCAAAAGGTTCCATATAGAACCTTGTTCCTGGTTACAAAGAATTCTTATTATTGAACCCTTAAAAAGGCTTCTGTATAGAACCTTTTAGGGGTTCCAAATACGTAGCGCTGATAGAACCTTTGAAGGTTCTATATTGAACCTTTTCTTCTAAGACTGTACACTCTTAAGAAAAGGTTCTATATAGAACCTTAAAAGGTTTTATCAGCGCTACGTATTTGGAACCCCTAAAAGGTTCTATACACTCTTAAAAAAGGGTTCCTCTGGGTTCTATATAGAACCCTGGGGTTCCGTACTTGGCCAATAGAACCTTTTACCAAAAAAAAAATGGTTCTATATAGAACCATTTTGGAGTTCCATATATGAAGCGGGGGATGGAACCATTTCTGGTTCTAAATAGAACCATTTCTTCTAAGAATGTATAATTACCACTTAAGCGTGCTGTTTTTCATGATCTCATATTCATTGAAATATATGGAGCGCATGTACAGGAAATGGACCATTTAACGCTTCCCTTTTAAATGGCATGGCATGGTGTGTGGTCTTGAACGCTTGCTGTTATTGTTTAGCATGTTTTGCGAGTTTCTTTGCACTCTCTAGAAGACATGTGACCTGCAGGAAGACATGCATATCCTTTTTGACAGTATTTGCTAATTGCTTATAATAATCAGCGACCTCACACCAATTTAGACGCTAAATAGAGGGCACATGCTGGAAATTTACAATATCATTCTTCCTTTTTGTAAATAGAAAGCAGACCGCAGGCATTGCAGTTGGCCTGTTGGGTCTGTAAAAGCTAAATCTAAAGTGTGTCGTTACTTTGTCAAGTTTTCAGCATGTCTAAATGTATATTTATCATGTCAGCGCTTCAAGCAGTCGCAAATATCGTCCATCTTTTTTGACAAATCAGGATCTCGGTTATAATGCATGTTAAATAATAGAGCTCACCGGAGGTCGGGTCTTTGCTCTTTTTTCATCTGTAATAGAATCTTCTTTTCCCTCATTCCTTCTGCTGTCGCCAGGCCGGAGAGGCCCGCGGGGCCCTCAGGGGGACGGTGTGTAAGAGATGGACTCTGTAGCCAGGGGCCTAGAGGACTAAAATGCAAATGTAGCTTTTGATAGATGATAAAGTTGGCCATAGGATGATGGATCGTAAGAGTTAAAGGAGTAGTTCACTTTTAAAAAAATTTTGCTGATAATTTACTCACCCCCATGTCATCCAAGATGTCCATGTCTATCTTTCTTCAGTCGGAAAGAAATTAAGGTTTTTGATGAAAACATTCATATAATGGACTTCAATGGGGTCCAAACGGTTCAAGGTCCAAATGAGAGTTTCAGTGCAGCTTCAAAGGACTTTAAACGACACCAGACGATGAATAAGGGTCTTATCAAGCGAAACGATCGCTCATTTCAAAAATAAATAAAAAGTCGTTAATAAACGGGTTCGTGACTCTCCTGTTCGAACTCGTTCATCAAAATGAACAAATCTTTTTTCGAGTCATGACTCGAAGGGTCCTAGATAAGATTAGTCGTTTAAAGCCCTTTAAAGCTGCACTGAAACTCTCATTTGGACCTTGAACCGTTTGGACCCCATTGAAGTCCATTATATGGAGAAAATGCTGGAATGTTTTCATCAAAAACCTCAATTTCTTTTCGACTGAAGAAAGAAAGACGTGGACATCTTGGATGACATGGGGGTGAGTTTTTTTTTTTTTTTTTTTTAAAGTGAACTAATCTTTAATAAAGAGATTTTAACACATGACGAGCCACGATTCTTCATTTTTATGTCTATTAAAATTACAATTTAAAACCAACACCAGTCCCTGTAATTTAAACATATTTAACAGACAATAACAGTCAAAAAATGTGAAGCCTGTTTTCAACTTTTTAACACCGCATTGAAATATTTCAAGCACATGCCGCCCACAAAAGCGCTTTTGTGTGAGTGTGTGCGTGTGTGTGTTCCTCACTCGACTTGTCAGGTCCTCCCTAATAGCAGCTTTACGAATAAGTCTCAAACATCTGACCACTTTGTCATAACGCGAACGTGCTTGTCAGCAGGTCTGTGAATGTCTTACAGGATAGTTTAATTATAACGTCAGGCCGCGATACGCATTCTCCGTCGACTGACTGGCAGGTAGTCGCTCCGCCCGCCGTTCCGAGACTGGGAAGAAGAAGAGAGAGTCGTACCTCTACGGTCCGTGGGCAACAATTGTTCTCGACGAAGCAAAATGCGAACGCTACCGTTAAAAGAACTTGGGCAAAATTCCTGTCACAGATGTAGCAGTTTCACGCCTCTCCTGTCAAGAGCCTCTCGCTTCAGTGCCGTTTCCGTCCAAAATGTAGTCCTTAGCATTGTTCGGCGTTTCTTCCTCAACAATAGTTCTCAAAATGATGAGTGCTATTATTTGCCTGCTAACACTGACACATAATTGGATGGTGTCTCCCTTAATCTGAGCTGTTAGGCAACAGCGTTGTCAAAACGCTGAACAAGTTATGAGATTAATTTCCTATAGAGCATTGTGAGCTTGTCACTCACAAAGTGCTTCTGAATTATTTTAGGGGCGCGCAGAAAGTTTGCACGAGTTCAGAAAGATTCGGCTTTCAAATAAAGTCGCTCGTTGAGGGTAGTTGCCGAGCAGATTACAGTTTGTGCGTGGCAAATTGATTATTAGAAGGCTACAAGAATGAGATGTTTATCACAATGCCACGTTTAAATATTAATGTCATCATTGAAGTCAGTACATTGTTACAAGCTTAAAGGAGTAGTTCACTTTTAAAAAAACTTTTGCTGATAATTTACTCACCCCCATGTCATCCAAGATGTCCATGTCTGCGTTTCTTCAGTCGAAAAGAAATTAAGGTTTTTGATGAATTCTCCATATAATGGACTTCAATGGGGTCCAAACGGTTCAAGGTCCAAATGAGAGTTTCAGTGCAACTTCAAAGCGCTTTAAATGATTCCAGACGATGAATAAGGGTCTTATCAAGCGAAACGATCGCTCATTTAATAAATAAATAACAAAGTTTAAGTTTTATAAGCTCAAATGCTCGCCTTGCTCTGTTCTGTGATCAGCGTTCGTGACTCTCCTGTTCGAACTCGTGCATCAAAATGAACGAATATTTTTCCGAGTCAATTCGTTCGTTGAATTAACCAAATGACTCTGAAAAAGATTTGGTCATTTTGATGAACGAGTTCGAACAGGAGAGTCACGAACGCGCATCACAGAACAGAGCAAGGCGAGCGTTTGTGCTTATAAAACTTAAACTTAGTTATTTATTTATTAAATGAGCGATCGTTTTGCTGGATAAGACCCTTATTCATCGTCTGGTGTCGTTTAAAGCCCTTTGAACAGTTTGCAGTTTGCACTGAAACTCTCATTTGGACCTTGAACCGTTTGGTCCCCATTGAAGTCCATTATATGGAGAAAAATCCTGGAATGTTTTCATCAAAAACCTTAATTTCTTTTCGACTGAAGAAACAAAGACATGGACATCTTGGATGACATGGGGGTGAGTAAATTATCAGCAAAAGTTTTTTTTTTTAAAAGTGAACTACTCCTTTAATTTAATTGCCAGTCCAGCTCCACTCTGTAAAGTTTGATTAAAGTAACATTTAAGCCACGAAAAGATGTAGATTTTACCCATGGTTAATGGGTGTTTAGGCGCAACGCAAAGATGCAGAAAGTGCAAAAAGAAAAAAATAAATGAGTTATGAAATTATCATCATCATAACTTTCTCTGCATGTGAAATCATTTTCAAACTATATCCATTATGTTTTAGAAAATCTCGGTAAAATGTATAAATGTAACACCTTAAAATAAAACGTAACCGAATTCGATTATCCAAAGCATACAAGCATGTGCTAAATTGATAAATGCAAATGAAAATCAATTGCATGCATTTTCTCATTAAATATCCTGAAATACACGTTAAATCGGTGTATGTCACTGTTGAACTTTTTAATTGACTGATGCATGTGCAATAAATCCAAATAACATGGCGCGATCTTAAAACCATTACACGCATTATCAAACCACAATTGATCATGAATGGTGTACAGCCCCTCCTCTTGGGTTTCCTCTTCGATTTAATAAAGTACAATAATGCATTTAAATTGCACTCGTTCTCATCTGGCTGTTTCTCTCTCTCTCTTTTTCTCATGTGGCGATCCCCGTTCCTGCGTGTTCCCGGATCCCTCACTTCAGGTAAGTCCAAACGCTCACACACTCAAAACGGCCAGTAAGAGACGCAGGCAAGGTCATGATGTCACAGCCCTGAAAAATGTGCCATTGATAGGGGTTAAGAAGAGAAACGTCCACTTCACACACACACACACACACACACACTCTCGCTCCTTTTTTTAGAAACAGGTGCTGCTGTGTCGCATTTCTCCCCTCAGGCCTCCTGCAGCAGATAATGCACGCCATGACATTTGGTCCGGCTTAATACACCTCTTTGTCACAATCGCCGGCGTAATTGTCTTCTATAGAGCGGCATGCTTTTAATTAAAGTGAGTGGTAGGCTCTGACAGAAATGATTTATTTCATGCACTCCGCTATCGGGTCGCGCGCGAGCACGCATAAGCGCAGCCACAAACACGCACGCCTCCGAGTGTCTCGGCGCACGGGGCAAATTAATTACAGCAAATCAAATTAAACAACGCCACCAAATCACACTGTCTATCTGTGTGTGCCGTGGCAGCCCCAACAAGAAGTTTATTAAAACGAAGCAGGAAAAAGAGTGAAGCGTGGAGGAGAAGCGGCGACGGTTGGATGGAGAGGGCGACTCAATTAGGGAATTATTGCGTCGTGTTTGAAGTGCGAAAGTGTTGTTGGGGTGTGAGAGCGAGTTGCTCCTCTCGTCAAGTGGGTTCAGTGGTTAAAAGGGGTTTCGTTTGTTTGAGGCTCTCCTTAATTTTTTTTGGTATGTTTTAGGGCATCCAAGATGTAGGTGTCTTTGTTTCCGCAGTAGTTTCAATTTTGATATTTTGTCTGTCAGTCATATAATGGAGGTCTATGGTCACCACCTCAAAGAGCATGCACAGAGAAGTCCAAATTAAACATGATTTAATGACTCGTAAATGTAAGTACACATTGACGGTGTGAGAAAACGAACAGTATTTATATAGTTTTTACCGCCACGTCCAAGTGATCTGAGGGCGCGGGCGCTTACGATATAAATACTGTTCGTTTTCTCACACAAACCGCTCGTTTCACCTCTTAGGCCATCAATGTGTACTTACATTTTCGAGTCATTAAATCATGTTTAATTTGGACTTCTCTGTGCATGCTCTTTGAGGTGGTGACCATAGACCTCCATTATGCGACTGTTTCCGCAGTAGTTTCAGTTTTGATATTTTGTCTGTCAGTCATATAATGGAGGTCTATGGTCACCACCTCAAAGAGCATGCACAGAGAAGTCCAAATTAAACATGATTTAATGACTCGTAAATGTAAGTACACATTGATGGCCTGAGACACCAAACGAGCGGTTTGTGTGAGAAAACGAACTGTATTTATATCGTTTTATCGCCACATCCAAGTGATCTGAGGGCGCGATATAAAACGATATAAATACAGTTCGTTTTCTCACACAAACCGCTCGTTTCACCTCTTAGGCCGTCAATGTGTACTTACATTTACGAGTCATTAAATCATGTTTAATTTGGACTTCTCTGTGCATGCTCTTTGAGGTGGTGACCATAGACCTCCATTATATGACTGACAGACAAGAACGCTTTGACCTAAAAATATCAACATCTTGGATGCCCTTGAGGTAAGCTAAAACATACCCAAAAATGAATTTCAAATTGAACTATCCCTTTAAGGTTTAAATGCACTAAAGCAGCATTAACACAATTGATTAGAGATGTAGTCCAGCTGAACGCACACCAAATGTTTAATTGTCTTAAGGGACCTAAATTAGCCCAGTTCCTTCCCATAGCCTTTGTCTCGGATCGATCTCCGGAAAAAGAAGAACTCGCTAGATGCATTCGTTCCTTCTGGCTTAAATATACCTGTTTCTTGTCATCTGTGTTCGGTGGCTAAACAATCGCGCTCTTAAACAATAGCCTTTCTTTGCTCCAACAGTGCTGCGTTTGAAAACATCCTGTTATTCGTTTCAATGTTATAAAAGTTAATTAATTGTCCCATCCTGTCCGCTCGGGAGGTACAAAACGCACGACTCGGAAAAAGTGATTACAGAACAGCATGAAAAACAAACAGCTATCTGTCATTTGAGGTTTAGCTTTCCGTGTGCGGTGGAAATAATTCAGTTTAAAACCAAGTAATCAAAGTCTTTCTTTGGAAAGTCAGTTTCAAAGTATTAATCTTGAGTGTAAATAAACCATGCTAATTTATATCATAAAATAAGACTTTTGCGGCTTGTTATACAATCAATTTCATCAAATCTAACATGAAACCTAAATGGTCTTATGGACTTGTTGCTTACAACAACCAAAAAATCGTTTTAACATCTATTTTTACATCCATGAATATGTTCTGAAGTGGCTGTGACTGTTATAATAACAAAATAAAAAATCCAAGATAATCTTTAAATTCACCATTAATGGGGCTAATTTGATTTAGATTCTCTATAATGATGATGAATCAGTTTTTTGGTGTTAACTTATGATAATGTTAAATGTATTACAAACTTGTTGCATGTATTGAACTTGCACAGTTTTACACAATTTTGTTGTCATAATAATTATACATTACAATAACATCATATTTGCATATCTTACAGTACTTGCTGTAAAATAAATTTAGTTATGCATTATAAGTCCTTAAAAAAGTAGTCAACATTACTACTTTTGGATGAATTACTCTTTCAGAATTCATTTTCAAACCGGTCTACGGATGTTTATAACCCATTATGGTTTGTCAAATACACTATGATTGGCACAGAATATGTTACAGATAACATACTGAAATAAACATTTCTATGCAAGTTTAAATGTGTTTCTCGGACAGAGGAGAGGGAGTTATTATTATTTTTCACTCCCTCATGGTGAATTTCTCTATTGTTTCTTGTGTGTGGACAAAATGAAGGATTCCCTCTTTTGGGCCACTCCTGTGAGTTTTAATTAAATAAGGGTCATGTGTATAGTCCACCTCCCACGTTTAAAGGAATTTAATCTGGAGTCAAGACACAAGTGTGTGTATGTATGTGTGTGTGTGCGTCCCTCAGTCTCAGCCATGTCACTCATAGCCGTGACCCACCGTACCCCAGGGCTGTGCGGGTCGGTGTGAATGGAGCCGTGTGTGTGTGTGTGTGTGAGATTGAAAGTGAGACAGACTTGCACCTGCACCCTTAATAAATGTAGTCAAGCAGCCTGGACATCTCTCTTATTCCCCCTGTGTTTTTTTTCCACATTTGCTGATCTTTTACTAGTATCCCACTATAACAGCCATTATATTCGAAAGGGCACATTAGTAGTTGAATTTATTTTAACTTGTGGTTGAATTAGTCTTTACACTCATTTAGTTTCAACCTGTCTGTAAAACACAAAAGGAGAAACTTTAAAGAATGTTCACACTGCTAATTTCCATACAATGGAAGTGAATGGGGACCAGTGATGAATAATAGCAGTGAATACTGCGCTACATTCCGAGTGTTCTGAGATTATAGACAGTCCCTCCAGGATTTCACGATTTTTTTTTTGTGATTTTTGCGATCAAAATGACTGATTTTGTGGTGGTAATTTCCAAAAATTTGTGAAAAAATTTGCGATTTATATATAACATTTACCATAATAGTATTCAGTCCTTCCAGAAAAACGCGGAGTTTTTTTGTGATTGTTGCGGGCAAAAATTGATTGATTAGCCTACTCGGCCCGTTTTCTTTAAAAATGCGATGGAATATGCGGGATATTTATGCAATTTTATGCGATGAAATTGCAGGAATTTGCAAAAATTGAGAGAACTTGCAAAAATTGCGGTTTGATGAAAAAGATTTCTCTTTTTCAGTGATTCCCCCAACATCCTGTTCTCACTAGGCTAATGTAAGAGTCATTTCTTATTACTTCCTTTGATAAACAAGCATACTGCATCATAGAAAGTGCTGGGAATATTTAATTTCTCATCTTGTTTTATTTCAGACTGTAAGAGTGTAAATAAGGTGTGGCCCCTTTAAGAGCTGCGCGCTCCCTGTTGAACTCTCTGCAGTGTTATATGTGCGCCTCAAACACCCCGTGTGTGCGGGTAATTTCTGTTTGATGCTACTTCTTTTATCTTATGTTGTTTATTAAGTAACGATGTGACGGTAGAACGTGTGAGACAGTTATACGAGTTCGATTTGTGAGATGTCAATCGCCTCCGTGAGTCTGTCTGGCGTCGCGTAATTGCGTCACTTCATAACGTTCCCATGGAAACAGAGGGAAATGGCTGCTCTTGTGTGAAGCAACATTTTTTAACTTTCTACTAAAATACACGTGACTTTTTTTTGCAACGAAAATCCGAGGATTATGAAATTATGCAAACCCCGCATATTTTGCAAGGAAATTGGCAATTTATGCGGCGAAAGTGCGGCGTATTTGAAAAAATGCGGCCCCCGCATAAATATGCGGACTTTGGCTGATTTTGCATTGAATTCAGCGATCGCATAATCGCGTTTTTCTGGAGGGACTGTATAGAATAGAATTTTATTAGAATAGAATTACCAACTTAGTTTCATAAACGTTTCTATATAAATGCGGAGATGCGTGCTATTTTTAGTCTTGTAGCATTGTGCAGGTGCCATAAAATTGCAGCTTTCAAAGATTTATGTTCATAACGTCGGTGTAAAGATTTAATTAAAAAGCAAAGACTACAAGATGCATGTAATTCAAACAAGGCAATTATTTCAGTTTTTTGCTGACGCCATTACCATAGAGACCCGCGTCACGTCAGACCCACAACTACACTCCATTTAGCCTGTAGTTTATGCTGATCAATGGTTGGCAATTACAGCTCAAACCTTTTGAAAACCTTTCGAGTGAGAGACACACACAGAGAGAGAGAGAGAGAGTATTATTGAAAAGTCCTGAACAAATACTGTGTAATTGGCTCGGGCCAACAGGGTAATTGGCTTGTTCAAAGTGGGAAAAAAAGGAAAGCGTAACCCATAGAGGAGAAAGTCAGGGGAAATGTTAATATTGCACTATTGCTTAAAAATTATGATGACTTCAGCAGCGAGCGGAGCTAAGGTGAGAGCGGATGGAGTGTCGACTTCAGACAGCGGCAGGTAAATAAGCATATCATTAACAAAGGATTGTTAGCGTGTATTTTTTTCTCTCAGGGGCTAATGTATTCAAAGAGGTGAGCGGAGTGGAGGGAGAAAGGCAGTTTTGCGCTGAAGTGCCACTATTGGAGTGGAGGAAGAATATCGCGCTGAATAAGGGCTTCTGCTCTCTCCGGAGGTCAGGGCCTCCCTGGTGGCCGGGTACGAGCGTCGGGGGGGAGGGTGATGGCCAAATAATTAGTTAACACTGGATAAACAAAAGAGAGGCTCACACACACATACAGAAACTTTGTACTTTCCAGCGACACGACAAACTATCGTAGACGCAGTGTCTGAACATATGTCTGTACACTGTAAACAAAACCTGGTTGCCTTAAATGTGTCCGTGCAACATTAAAAAGGTTTTTGTGTTTCGATATGTGGAGTGAAGTACTTAAACAATGCCCAAGTATGACTCAGAGTGCAAATGTGCAGAGAGGAATAAGGTTATATATATATTTTTTAATGCAATTTATTATTTACGATGTATATATGAAGAGTTCAGATGCAAAAGCCTCTAAGTGCCATTTGAAATTTTCTTCTAGAATGATGATTTTTATCAAGCTTGTATATTTAAGTTCAGTGATTTCACTTAAATGGCAATGATGATTACCTATTAATTGTTATTTAAGTGAAATTACTGAACTTAAATATACAAATTTGATAAAAAATCATCATTAAAGAAGAAAATTTCAAATGGTATTTGGAGGCTTTTGCATTTGAACTCTTCACATGTATGTTGTTTTTGTGTTTTGGTGTGTAGAGACAAATAGATCAAGATGTTCGGTCAACCGGTTAATTAGTGCATTAATTATTAAAACGTAGTGGAGATGGGGTTGGATTGAATAAGCTTATGCGTCGGACATGTGTAAGTTAAAATAGTTTTTGTTAGTAATTGTTATGATTGTTTTGTTTTTTACATGTTCGAAATAAAAACTTTTCATTCATTCATTCAAATTGAAAAATCTGAAAGATTGAATTAATAATCCGAAACTCAAAATATGATGTTATCTGAACCACATAAATGATCTAAGTTGATTTGACAGAAGAAAAAACGTTATGATAACAAATTGTTTTTACAGTGGGTCAGCAGGATAGGATGCTTGCAAGTTGGTAAGACCAGTTTTAAGGTTTCCTGATGGCCTATAGTTGGACTTGTGTCTTTTAAACAGGGAATAAGCCTCCCCAAAAAGACACTTTTTTCTGTTTATGGCAATATTTTTATGATTGGTGCTACCTCTGTATATCTCTTTCTCTCTTTTTTGAGATAAGATATGAGTTGACGTTTGCTACTTTCTATGCTTAAGTTTCCTCATTCCCTCCCTTATATAATATCCTTCTCCTTTAGGAAAGGTGTGACTGTGTGAAAAATAGGTGGCATAAATCAGTGGTATTTTTTTAGACCAAGGCTGCTGTTTACACACACACACACTGAGGCTCTTAAATCCCCAGGTTGTGTATATGCATGGGGAAGGTGGGGAGTGTCGCGCTGGTCAACATTTCTGGAGGATTATTTGATTAATGCTGAGGGCTGCAGTGTGTTTAGACAGGGTCATGACCCCTGGGCATCCATTTAATCAAATCTCTCTTTTTCTCAGCTCACCCAGAGGAGGTCAAAACTAATACAGCCTCCCCGGTCTGCCTTTTTTCTCCCTTTCTCTCCCTTTCGAATGCATGAATGAGAGGTGTGCGTGCGTCTGACGAGAGACCGGGAGCGTCTGGAAATCTGAGTGTGTGTATTCGCTGACTTGCGCTTTAGGGACCAATCTGACCCCAAAAGTTAGCGAATTCAAACAAAACCAAGCACAAAGACAATGATCCATAAATAAACAGTCTACAGTATGTTCTCATTTATATACTGATTAACATACTGCAAAATATAATTATAATTTAGAACATTTTTTAAAAAATGTTGTTAAAATAAATGTAGCAAAATTTTGGGCTTTAAACAGGGGAAAATAGTAGCCAGGTGGGTAAAAAATGTTTTATTAAAGATATGTATATACTAGGGCTCAGTAATAAATATCGATTTCTCGATATTAATTGATTCTCATTTTTACGAACCGATATCGATTCTTAAATTTCAAGAATCGATTAGTCGTCCTGTTTCATTTGAATGAATGGATCATTGTATCGCGGCTGCGCGCATCCAAAAAAAAATCGCAATAATCTTTGTCCTTTGTTACTATTGATATGAAACAAAGTCTCAATTATTAAATTACGTCCATTTTCTTTAGAAATTCAAAAACATAAATAGCGTTTTGGCGCTGTGGCGTGAGATCGCTCTGGAGAAGCAGCAGCGCTGATCTCTCTTCCGGCTTAATAATACCAGTCACAGCGCCAAATAAACATGAATGAGTATCTGAAAGTGTGTTAAAGATACAGTACAACTTATCAAAATCCGGATCATGTCACATTGATTCACTCAATCAGCGTTTCAACCGTGGAAAGACGTCAACAGCTTGTAATCGATGTCATGTATCGTCATATTTACCTCAGAAAACCCACATAAACTCGTTAGTCAGCTAGAAAAAATAACTCTAGAGAGGAGCATTTTGCTAAATATATACACCATATTACATATGCATTATAATCTTAATGTTCTTCAATATTTAATGCATATTTGAATAAATCTGGAAAGTTTTTTATAACAGCCACCATTTAAATGTTTATATTTCATATAATCTTATTATTATAAAAATAAATAAAAGTGTAATTAGGCTAATGAAGCCTATAGGCTACAACTAGACTCCCATAGTTTACAGCGTTAGTTAAGAGATTTGATTTTCTTGAGAAAATTTGCCATTTATTGTAACTGATATCCAAAATAATCAATATTGAATCGAAATCGAATTGCAAGCTTGTGAATCGAAATCGAATCGAATTGTGAAATACCCAGCCCTAGTATATACGTATATAATGAAGAATACTGATCAAGATAGCTAAGAAAATGTATGCACACTGTAGAAAAAATTGTTATCATAACGTTTTTCCCTCTGTCAAATCAACTTAATGTGGTTCAGATAACATAATATTTTGAGTTTCTGATAATTAGTGATGCACGATATACCGGCCATCGTTTTTATGTTATCGCTATCGGCCCGATAATAAAATTTGGCTGATCTATTAAAGCTGATAAATAATGAATTATTACCATCAACACCTGAGACTCTTCAGATGCGCACTGTTCAACATGATTGATCTTAATTGCTTGAAATATGATTGGAATCAAAAAGGAAAAAGTGCAAAATGTGCTGTCATATCGGCTACTGAAATTATAATGAGAACATTATAATTGTGTGATTGGGAAATGGATTTTAATTGTGAGACTTTTGTTTTAGCAATCAGGCTCTCAAAAATTATTATTAAAAAAAATGGATTTAGATTTATCGGCCGATATATCGGTTATCGGCTTTCAAAAAAAAAAAAAATTATCGGTTATCGGTATCGGCCAAAATGTTCACATCGATGCATCCCTACTGATAATCAATCTCCTTCATTGTATGAACTCAATTTTTCAATTTCAACGAACTTAAAGTTATAAGGCATTTTTTTTTTAGCTAAACCAACAAACTTACAGTGTACGCAGTATTTTAGCTGGTTTTGCGAAGATAAAAGAGCCGGCGTCGGACTACATATTCTGAAAAGGAGATGGACACAGGTCACACAATAGGAATTAGCCAGGCCAAAAATGCGTCCTGATTCTTTTCGCCACTGAGTGGCTTCCGACAATGGATGCCGTCTGCCTGCCGCGGGCCGACAGAAATTAGAGCAAAGACCGGCCCAGTCAAGTGTCAGAGCGAGAGAGCCGGACCTTTTGTGATGTTTCCAGTGAGATTAGGGAAAGTGCGCTTCATTGAGACCTCGGATTTATCAGTAATTATCACGCCGCTGCTTCCACACAGACCTAAGCCTTCTGGGGGCGAACGGGGGTGGCATTTTATTTTCATTAATCATAGACATGTGAAGTCTTAACTAAGCCCCCCCGATGCTGGCGGACTATTGGCATTCTCACTGACTGGACCCAAGTATGCGACACAAAAAAACGGCGGGGCGGCATGCATGAGAAGATCGTCTGCCCGAGTGGTTGGTGTGCATTCATTCTTCTTTTATTTGGACGCAGGAGCCGAGGGGGGGGAGGGGGGTTGTAGTTAGGAGGGCTAATGTGGGTGAATTACGAGGGAAAACCTCTGCAGCTGAAGGCCTGAGAGAGAATGGAAGACGAGGGGAGAATAATGGTCACGCCTGGGGCGGTTCGTCTGTCCTCTGTGCATGCCGCTCACTAAACAGTTAAAGATTCACGAGAGGAAGATGTGTGTGTGTGCGTAACAGCTCCCTGGGTAATAGGACGACGGCGCAATCGCTGGAACAACAAGGTTATTCTTCAGGACGTTATTATGACATCTGTGTGCTAGTTAAACAGCTTGCGAATATGCTGATAAAACTGGGAGCTAATTTACAGTGCCATAAAGCCAACTTCACCTTCAGTTATTATCTGAAAATATTTATTACGGACTGTTAAAAAGTCTGAAATTAAATGCTTTACGGCCATTTATTCTCAAACGTGGAGCAAGCAGTGGCCCCTGCAGTGGTTATTACGAGACTGCTGTTTGTTAAAAACAAACTGGAATAATATAGATAAGAGCATGGTGCGAGGGAAGGGAAATTTCTGTGCTCTTGGGTAAACACGGCCGCCGAATCAATTCGCTAATCTGTCCATTCTCTCTGATTGAGGCCCGGCGCAGGAAACGCAACGTGTTCACCCTTTTCCTGTCTGACCTTTTCTCCTTTGCCGCACTCCGTTTTGAAATGTATATATAGGTTGTGAAAGTCTGAGGTCATTTGTGTTTTCCTCAGCGCTTTTGCTCCCTTGGCGGAGGCTTGAGACTTTAAGCCATGTGAGGTCCCGTATTATTCCCGCTTTTCACAAGATGTAAAACAAGTCTGTGATGTCAACAGAATGTGTATGTGAAGTTTCAGCTCAAGATACCCGACAGATCATTTTTTGCAGCATGTTTAAATTGTCATTTTTGGGGGCTCAGATAAACACGCTGTTTTAGTGTGTTGCCCTTTAAATGCAAATGAGCTGCTGCTGCCGGAACACAGGGGACGGAGCTTCATGAGCTCGCGTTCAGTCAGAACGGTGATAATATCAGAAATTCTCAGTAAGGGTGTTCATTTCGAGTCGGACAATAATGTCTACCGAGTCAGAGTGCTGTATAGAGATGGAACAGGTATAGTTTAGTAGTTTAATTACGACGGTTATTATAATGTATTTATCATCTGCTTGGATGTATCCATTATTTATTAATAGCCTACAAGTTTGCTGTTTTGGACCAGGTCTGAATGATGATCAAACATATACTGATGAGTAGAGCCAGGCCGATATTATCGGCCGATATTAGGCATTTTCTAAACTATCGGTATCGGCAGTTATAATGGCCGATAAATGAATATTTCAAAAAGAAAAGAAAAAACGGACGAAACACGCTTGAACCATGTCATGAGTCTTGGAGTTGTATAGTTTGTCCACCAGAGGGCACTCTACACCGTTCCTGTTGGCAACACTCGTTGAGTTGGTCACGAGACCTACATTGCTTGAATAGCAATTAAAAGATCATCCCCATCAGTTCTCTTAACTCAAATAAGCATGACAAAATTGCGACTATCATGTCCAGTTTTGCTGCTGTTAAATAAGCCGAGAGTGAAGCGGAATTAGCTAGTAATAGTTACGTAACGTTGTTACAGTGTAGTTGACTGACTGTCCTTTTAACTTTAGACAATGTGACTGAATTATTTCTTTAATAGCACGTGACAGTTATAGCAATGAGACGTATCATCTCAGTATGACAATCCATTGCTAAATTATGGTTCATCATAGACTAGCTAACCATAAAGCTAGCTAATACCACAAGTTTCTTTTTAAAATGCATTATCATATTATTTTAGTTAAAACTCATAAATAATTTGTTTTGTTGCGTGTTTCTGAAAAAATAAAAAAAAATATCGGCCGATATATCGGAATATCGTATTTTAAAACCAAAAAATATTTGTATCGGTATCGGCCTTCAGAATCCTTTATCGGTCGGGCTCTACTGATGAGTTTAATAAAGTTTATTGTATATCACACAAAAGATAAAGTGTCACTTTTACTTCAAAAAATCACCGTAAGAGCTGAGTAAACACAGGGAGGGAGTTGAGGGAGCGTTCCTGTGGGCGGACGTTAGTCAAAAAACATAAGTAAGTATGGGGATGTAGTCCAAACGGGCCGTTCGATGTAGGCTACTTGTGTTAAATAAAATATCTCGCTTGGCATTGAACTTTGAGCTTTAGAATTTTACAGATATTATTTATACTCCAACAACAACATTACACACCAACTAAAGTTTGAAACATGGGTTCACAAAGAACGGGACCTTTAATACAAGAAGTAAAGGTATGTTTTACTCCTGTAGACCCTCCTACGTAAATCATCTCTTTCCACTCTTGTCATCTTTTTGGAAACCGTAAGGCTCGGATGACTCGTCAAACTCTACAAAGTTCTCTTTCGGCTTAAAACACTAATTAAAAACGAAAGTGGTGCAAATTGAAAGCGATACGAGAGATAGCCCTTTGATATTTGCAGATATCAGTTCGTTCTGCTTGCATAAGCTCGCAGTGCGCCGACTTCTATCTCTGCCTGACAGAGTTCGCCACGAAAGAACATAGTTTCCCCGAACGCGAACGAGGGGGAGAGCGAGACTTCTGTGAAAGACAAGAGAGATTATGCTAATCTGAGCGCTTTTTGATTCTGCGTCCCCGGAGGTTACTCCCGCAATGGTTATTTACTTATCGCGCCATCCAGATAACTGGGCAAGATAATGGCCCCCACTACATATCACTGGCTTCATTTCACCACTAATCCTCTTCCCCTCCAGAGTCGACTCCTCTTTTGCCCAAGTAATGAGCTGTAAAATTTAATAATTCACTTTTTCCTCCTCGTGCGGAGTCAATCCCGAGCAAGGTTTGATCGGAGAAGTCCCGCACTGATGCCGATTGATGGGAATTGCAAGTTGTTTTAGGTTACAAACTGCGAGACTTCGAACTTCTCTTGGATCTCCGTCGAAGACCGAGTTTGTTTTCTCTGCAGATCACTACTGGGGGCTTTCCTTATCAGATATTTCCGTTAATTCTCGTCTCAACTCTTGTTTGTACCTTGTGACACCCCCAGCACCAGAACCATTTCAAAGTAAGGTTTGATCACTGACTTGCACCAATGGCTCTTCAGGCGAAATACTAGTTGTTAGAAATTGTAAACCGTACACTCTTAGAAAAAAGGGTTCTATAGGGTTCCAAAGAACCTTTTACCTTCTAAACAAGGTTCTATAATGACAAGAAAAAACCCTTCTTTATAGGCTATTATTCATTCATGCGTATGTTACATTATTCTGCAAAATTTTGTAGTTGTAGTTAAATTATTGTTTATTAAACTGTTAATATCACCATTTTAATCATGCTGATTTTTGGAGGAGGAAAAACACTGATATTGATTTAATATAAATATATGCATTTTCTAACCCCCATATTTTGAATTTTGAGATCATTCACATGCATTGATGCTTGTCAATACTATGAAATATTTAATCCAGAAAGGACAAAACAAATGGTAAGGAATGAACCCAAAAGGTTCCAAATAGAACTTGGCTTTTTCCTGGTTCCAAAGAAGAATAGAATCCAAATACGTAGCGCTGATAGAATCTTTGAAGGTTCTATATAGATATAGAACCTTTTCTTCTAAGAGTGTACATTGATTGTAGATGGTTGTGAGTTAGCCTTTTTTGTTTTGATCCCGTTGCCTGGGACCAAGCAGAGCTGTTATGGTCTAATCCGACAGTGGGATATCTGGCTTGTGATGTATACACTGTAAAAAATAACCGTGATTTTAACGGTAAAATACTGTAAAAATGCTACAGTGCAAAACTGTTAATTGGTAAACAGAAAGTTTCCATTCTATACACGGTAAAGGTTCTATACACGGTAAATAACTGTGATATAATTTTACAGTAAAATACCGTTAAATTTACAGTTTTTGAAAGTGAAAAAGAACAAATCATTGTATAATTTACAGTGAAAAACCGTAAATTGACATTCCCACAATTCCCTGTGTGACACTTCACATTTTGTGTATTTTTGTTGAAATAACTATGGTTCCTCATAGTTTTATTGTTTTTTTTTCTAATCAGTTATGTACATTAGGGTTATATGTTACATTTAATGTTGTTAAATTAATGTTTATTGCATTTTTTTTAAATTTCATGTGTGTTACCATGATGGTGCTTAATGTTTCTGTGAATGACATTGTGCAGCTTCTTTAATTAAGTATTGCTCTATACAAGTATTCACTTGTGATGAGTTGCTCATGTAACTCTCATCACTGCTGTGATGATTGTTGGTTGTCAGTGTATTACAATGGTCTAAAACAGATATCAATACATCAATAAGTTGGTAAATCCACATTTTATCAGAAAATAAATTACGGTTTATTACTGTAAATTTTAAGTTAAATCTGTAAAACCATTAACGTTCCTACTGTATTTTTAACGGTAAAGTTCTGGCAACCACAGCTGCCGGTTATTTACCGTAAAATTTACGGTTTATTTTTTACAGTGTAGTTGATGTTCCTTCTGAGCGTATGGGTATTTGTTTGTTTTCTAGTGTGATTCAGAAACTCTTTCCAGGCCCATAAACTGATTCTCGCAGAGTTGCTCAAGGCAAGGAGGACTAAGAACTTACGTGCATCTCCTCTTTTTTTAACTCCCCTTCACCCTCACCCCGGCTGTTTAGGCTAAATGGATACCTGTAATTCATCTTTGCACTCAGTGTCGAGAGCGTTTATGTGGATTCTGAGTGTTTCTCCTTTCTCTCTCGCTCTACCCCCCTATTCTCGGCTCTCATTCCAGCTTCTGATCCCAGACAATGAAAACAATAGATGGGAGCCTCTTTTTCGCTCGTCTCTTTTCCCACACCCCACCATTCCCATTTCATGCTCTGCCTGTCGGGACTCTTTTGTGGACGGCATTAATTCCGGCCACGCTGGATAAACTTTCAGCAAAAACAATACAGTCTTGTATTTGTTTATTTATTCGTTTAGTCATCCTCCGCTCTACGACCATCTGCCTGGTGTATTAACATGCACAAAAAGATTCTTTCTAACTTTCATTCCCATTAGTATTTACATGTGATGTTCTCAGTTTGTGGACAAGGCCTTTAGTCTTGTTTTTTTTTGAGGGGTTGAGTGACATCAGTAGGTAGCCATAGAGCCGTGAATTCCACCCAGAGGGTCCAACCCTTGTGTTCGGATCGCTCGGAGCTGAGGGAAATGGGCTGGAAAAAAAGTCTGTTATCCCAGCAGTGGCAGTATAGTTACAAAAGGATGTTTATATGGCTGGCCCTGTTGATATTAGATTAAAATAATGGAATTTGACCATCTTATGGAGCCATTTCTGGACTGCATTAGGAACTGACTAGATTACGGCGCACAGTACACTCTTGTTTGTTGAATGTTAAAATGTGCTAAATGCACAAAAACATAGGTGATTTGTTTTTTGTTTTTCTTGCAGAGACAAGTAATTTATTGGGTGACGAACCTGAAAATAGTAAAAAAAAAAAAAACTCTTTAGGAAACTCTATATATAAACTCTACATATAAGTCATGTCACTTATATGTATAATAGGCTAGTGCTTTATTCAATACAGATGGTTTCAGTGATCATGTGGCTGTACTGATGCTCAGTTCTCATAGTGTCAGTGCAGACAAATCTATAATAGTGTTGATTATTATTATTATTATTATTATTATATACAACCAGAAATGTTGGTGTTTATCACTTATATATGAAGAGTTCAGATACAAAAGCCTCTACGTGCCATTTGAAATTTTCTTCTAGAATGATCATTTTTATCAAGCTTGTATATTTAAGTTCAGTGATTTCACTTAAATGGCAATGATAATTACCTATTAATTGTTATTTAAGTGAAATTACTGAACTTAAATATACAAGTTTGATAAAAATCATCATTAAAGAAGAAAATTTCAAATGGCATTTAGAGCTTTTGCATCTGAACTCTTCATATATAAAAAATAAAAGTTTTTAGTTGTGTTTTCTGTATTTAGCATGAATCCAATACAGAAGTAATAATAAATAATTGACTTGATATGCAAAGGATATATAATTCTTAAATTCATTGTGGTTGATCAACTACTTTTTCCAAAAGGATCATTTTGCTGTTGTTTACAAGTAGCTAGTGGCATAGCAAACAGCTTTTCCCGACACTGCGATAAAGCGATTACCCCACTGTTTGGTCCTAACCTTTTAAGAACATTGCAAGGCATTCTGGGTTTCCAGTCAGCGGCTTATTCAGCATCTCTTTGCGCTGCTAAAACGCAGCTGATGGCCACCTCAATAATTCACGACTCTTTCTGTGTTTGGTCATCATTTTCATAGGTGCCTGTCTTCTGGGCTGTTTTCAACTGCTCCATCATGTTAGTATGAATAATACATGTAGTATTATTTTACATAGGTGTTAAGTTACAGAGGGGCCGTGCTGATGTCCTTGGGCTATAATGGGGTGGGACACGTACAAAACAGTGACGTGCCCCAGAGGACAGGGCAATTGTCATTGATATGAGGCACACAGGTGGATGTTTCATTGGAAAATGCCTATGAGGCAACAGTCTTGCTTTTAATTCGAACAAATCAGGTGTAGAACGACCACGCTTTACAAATTGTATAGGGTTGCTATTGCTAACGACCCGAGGAGCATAACAGTTTAAGTATATTGTTTCTGCACGACAATAATTGAATTTGTTTTGACTGAATAAGTGCAATATTTCACAAGGTCTCAATGTCTGACACACAATGATGAGGCGACGTTTCACTCATAGTTACTGCAGGCAGAAAACAAAAGAATAGGAAGTATCATCAGCGAAACATGAAATGGCTCAGAGATTTACTGTAGAGCGAGTACTGAACGCAATCAAATGTTAGTGTAACTGTCACTTGATGGTGGATCTGGTGAAGAAGCTGTCAGCGATCAAAATATTGATTTTGAAGATGTTAAAAATGATAGTTTTGAGAATGTCTGAGACGGCGAACATGAGCCAGATGCTGAATCTACTGGGAAATGAGGACAGTGATGATGGTATCAAACATCTGCTCAAACTAAACCCTTCAAAATATGCTTTATTTTATTCTTTTGTAATTGTAACTCTAACATCAGAAGAGTTTTATATTATCAGTCTAATGCCTGGTTCAGATTACACGATTTTAGCCCAATTTTGGTATGATCTGTTTGACGTAGGGTGTCGTGGGGATTCGTAAACGAAAACGGGCGTTGGGACGCAAGATTCGATCGTATCATCTCGTATAGTGTGTCATAGTGGGCGACGACCTACAATGTCTGCAATGCTTCACGACATCACGACAAAGACTAGCATGTTTAATTTAACAATTAATTTAACAATTAACAATGAGGTTGACCAATAGGAGAACAGAAGCTTTTCCGTACACAACTTTAAAAAATTGTGAAACGAAAGAGAGACGATGGTGCTAACGTTAAAACTAAAAGTAAAAATATATAAGAAAACAATATTTTACCTCAAGTTCTCTTTGGAGGATTGACCGCCCATACTGTCCTCTTCGAGCAATCCAGGAAGGTGTCCATTATCGGGTTTTCTTTCTTTCTTACTTTTTTCTGAACACAGGACAGCCAATACACTGTAAAAAAAAAAAGTGTTCAATTTAGCTGTGGTTGCCAGAAATTTCCCGTATAAAATATGGTTGCAAGAATTTACGGTAAAAGGTTTTACAGGCTTAACTTAAAATTTACGGAAATAAACCGTATTTAATTATCTGATATACTGTTAAATTATCGATATAATTTAACAACATTAAATGTCACATAAAACCCTAATGTACCTAACTGATTAGAAAAAAGACTAAGCAAACTATGAAGAAACAAGTGTGGAGTGTCACGCAGGGAATTGTGGGAATGTCAATTTACGTTTTTTCACTGTAAATTATACGATGAGTTGTTAATTTTCGCTTTAAAAACTGTAAATTGAACAGTATTTTACTGTAAAATTACATGAAATTTACCATTAGATCTATCACAGTTATTTACTGTATATAGTAAGGAAAGGTTCTGTTAGCCAATTAACAGGTTTTCACTGCAGCATTTTTACAGTCTTTTACTGTTAAAATCACCGCTTCATCTATTGTTTGTTTAAGTTCGTTTCCGGAAGTCACTCGCGACTAGTTTCGGCTTCTCGATGACATCACGCGCCGTCGCCACGCGATGACTGCTCAGGAAGCAACGTGTAGTCTGACATGTTTCTTGTCCACGACACGACAAGATTTTAGGAGTCAAAATCGCGTAATCTGACACAGTGACTATCGTAACAGACAAAAAAAATGTAATCGTGTAATTATGTCACATGAACAAATGAACAAATCATTTGATTTTTGATTAAAATCTCAATTTTCTCGCGATTTAAACATTTTTTTTTTTTTACAACATTTGGAATATTGTAAGTTATCATAACTAAATATATAACACTGGCCTGGTGATTTTGGGATATTTTAAAGCAAAAATCTTAGGTATTCCACCTTTAAAATAACATATTTAGATTCATTAATAATGAATCTCAATGAATTGCATGTTGTTTCAACCCTTGTTTTAAACCCAAATTTAAACCAACGGTTGGGTTTGTCCAAGCGTTTTTTAGAGTGAATATCTGCTGAACATAATGCCCTAATATAATGCATATTTTGAATTTAAAAGTCCGATGCAGTCTTGGGCATTGACGTAGCAGGTGTACAGTTGATCTACATCAACATCCCCTGTCTGCTTGTCCATGTGTCCGTCTGGTCTCTTTATTCTCCACACCGCTGTGTCCCGCTGACCCCTCCGTGGCTCTTTTCATTACTGGCATTCCAACAATGTATTTGTGTAAAAAGGAATCAATTAAATTCAAATCTTTCTGAAAGCAGGCTTTGCTAGAAAAACACGGGCCGGCCAATGTTTAGTTTGTGCATCTTTTTTTTTTTCCAGCTCTGTTCCTACATGTTCAGGTTGTATCCCTCTTTTTTTCTTATTTTCTTATGATTGTTTTTAATAAACGCAATAGAAAAAGCTTACCGCCTTAATTGCTTTAAACAAAGTCGGACAACAATCATCTCTATTTTCTTTTCATATCGCATCGTTGTTTTTCTTTTCCTCCTCGGCCTCATGTTCTGGGATGACCTCGGGGTCGTACTCGCGGAGTAATCCGTGCATGTTTGCCGACCGAAATCATTTTGTAATAAGGAAAAAATCCTAGTAAACAGAGATGTAAAAGTTTGGCCAAGAAAGGGAGTACGGAAATCTCAAGGCTTTCGATCTCTTGGATTTTTCTTGCTAGCGGGACGCGGCCTAGAGGAATGACGGGAGGAAAAGGAGGGGTGTTGTTTTCCTAATCCATTTGTCCCATTCCTTTGGAAGTGTTTGCAGTCAAAACTGACATGCTGGGTTTCAAAGTGAACCAAACCACATGCTTATTGCAAGGTCATCAGCAGAGCACAAGATCAGAAGAATATGTTCCTACGATATGTTCAAATACTTCCTCCTCTCTTAGTTGTACATGTGGAAGCATCTGTTTGTCCAAACAATGGAAGTCAGAGTGAGTTTGAAGCTAGTGGTGCAGAAATGGCACACTTCAAATTGAATTCCAACAAAGTCGACGTTGTTGTTGTTACGATAGTCCTATTTGACGAAAGAGTGTCGGTGCAGAAAGTGTCGAATTACCAGGTCGTTGACTTGAAAAGACACCTCCGAAACATCTCTCGTATGCTTGGCGGCTGTCACTGTAATTTAGAACAAAGGTGTATGAATGTTAATTGATTTTCTATTTATGGTAGATGTCAAGCACTATTTATAATGAAACTTCACAAGCTAAAACTCGCGAAGAGAAGCCACGTCGAGAGCCTCGTTCTCTCCTGCAGGATTTCATTAGCAGCCTCACACCGCCGCGGTTTGATTCTTCACAGGCAGAGTCGATGTAGGGAGGGAACGTGAACGGACTTCATTTCCCAGGTATCCCTGGCCCAAACATGGGAGAGTGCTGTCCTCCACCCCTCTCCCCGTGTGTGTCCTTTCAACCACCCCTCTTAACATTTTTCCTTCTATCTATCTCTCTTTCCCTCCCTCTATCTCTCCTGTGGCTTGTGCAGATAATGAGACAATGGCGCTCCAGTGTTCTTGTAAGCCCCTGTAAACATGGAGCTGCGAGGAGTTCAAAGGATTTGTTAAATTATTGACATTTAATTGGAGGTGCTTTTGTGGCGGTCCGCAGCTCAGATGCTATTCGCCAGCCTTGGTGTCGCCATGGCAGCTAATGAGCACAACAGCCATTCAGGCAGTCAGGGGTCGAGGTAGGGGCCTCGGGGGTCTCAAATACTTTCATTGTGTCACACAAGTGCTCCTGGACACGGATGAAACGGGGAGCCATTTTCCCCTTCTTTTTTTTTTCTAAAGGGGAGAAAGAAGAATGGAAGTGCGATTGAATCGGACGACAGGCCGATACCCAGAGGAATATTTTATTGCTCGGGAGTTATTGCTCTTTCATCGCTCATCGGTCTTGTTTTTGGTTCAGTTGTTTCTAGTTGAATGCCTTGAGAGATATCAAATAGATGCAATTAAACCTATCTACTTTTTTATGTAACAAAAACTCTGTCTTGAAGAAAGAAATGTGATGACTAACTTGTAAAATTATTCTGAGATTATTAATCTTTATTCAACTAGACCCACATCGTCTCTCCTATAAATGAGCAGAATTAAGCAACATTTTCACACTGTTTGTCAAGCTTTATTTAGTTTCGGTCTCTGAGAAATTTAATTACATTTTTAATTCATGTATATTTTTTATTTTAATTTTATT